>NC_044503.1:36926018-37041018 GCF_902362185.1 Chanos chanos | reverse complement strand
GGAGGGGAGGCATTAAATTTGATCTGGTGCAGAATGAATGAGCGTGTCTATTTTGTGTTCAGTTTTTATGTTTTATTTTACCGGTATTTTATATCCCACAACAATGACCATTTATGCAGTGTCCAATACCTGTCTGTCTGCAGGTTAAACAGGTCAAATGAAATAAACAGGGAAAAGGAAAAAGCCAAAAACAGGACACTGTGAGTGAGCAGTGCAGGTTCAGTCATGGGGAAATGCACATTCAGTGAGAAGAGGTTGGAAGACGCCAAATATCGTGGCTGAAACCATCCAGAGATTCGTATGAGGCGCGATGTGAACTTTATCACAAAACATTCAGACTTTGGACAGTGGGTTGTAAAGCACAGGATTCTCACATGAAATCTGAAAAGCACAAGCGCTACGCTAGCACCCGAAAAAGTACTACACCCATCGAGTGGTTACTGTTACTGTGATGGTGAATGCAGGGGGACGTTGTTTTCCACTGGACTGGGTCTATCACCATACAGTTTCATTTTCCTTAATGAGAAGACCGTTAAGTTTTCCACTGGACTGGGTCTATCACCATACAGTTTCATTTTCCTTAATGAGAAGACCGTTAAGTTTTCCACTGGACTGGGTCTATTACCATACAGTTTCACTTTCCTTAATGAGAAGGCAGTTATGTTATCTAATGTGCACTAAATATTTCTGTCATTCAAATTCAATAAAACTCAATAACTGTGAGTATTCTGTAGTCTAGTTTGTTCAATAAAACTCAATAACTGTGAGTATTCTGTAGTCTAGTTTGTTCAATAAAACTCAGTAACTGTGAGTACACTGTAGTCTAGTTTGTTGATCTCTTTTGCCGCAGTAATGGTATTATTTTTTTCCTTTTAGAGGTATTAAAAAGGTCTTAAAGGTCATTAAATATGTACTTTAAAATGTGTAGATGCCCTGGTTCTCTTTCTCTCTCATACACACAGAAGTTCTCTTTCTCTCTCTCACACAAAAACACACACAAGTTGTCTTTCTCTCTCTCACACAAAAACACAGACAAGTTCTGTTTCTCTCTCACACACACACAAACATACACAAGTTCTCTCTCTCTCTCTCACACACAAAAACACACATAAGTTCTCTCTCTCTCTCTCTCTTATGAGCCCCTTTCACACATGCACTGCAACCCAAATTTAATCGAGACTCTAACCAGAGGGGCTGTATGTGTGAACACAAATGTCTGAATCAGTCAGATCAGATCCTAAACAGACTTCATTCTACCAGCTCCCTAGTACACAGTCCACTGAATGTGTGACTGTATGTGTGACTGTATGTGTGACTGTATGTGTGACTGTATGTATGATTGTTCATGTGTGAATAGAGTGGAGTATAGTCCGGAGAATGCACAGTGAGCCAGTGGGCGTGTTGATGTTGTTTCTAACATGTGACTGGTGTGAAACCAGAAGAATACAGACATCCGAGGGTGAAGAAGAAGAGTGATTTACATGCAGGCACCAATGAAAACGTCTAACTGGAGAGAAGACGAGATTCAGGAACTTCTGTCAGTAAGGGCCGACGCCAAAATCGTTAGACAAAAGTCAGTAACCTCATCTGCCTTTTTCGATATGTTGTAAACTGCACACTCTACCCAGGTGTCACCCCCTCCCATAAACCAACCAGAGAATATCCAGTAGAGAACACGTCTGACACTGACAGTCTCCTGTTGTGTGTCACATGTGTGAAAGGGCAACGTCAGACAAAATGCATGTTCACAGCCACCAAACTGTGAAACGGCTGTTAAAGATACTACAGACTTTTAAACAGTAAGATATGAAAGAATGAAATTCCTGTTTTGTGGTGTATGTAATTACCTTACAATATGTTTGGCTAACCGAGCCTGTTAATATAGTATAAGCCAGGCCTTTCCCTTATACCTCATCTCAATAAACTGACTGTAGACAACACAATGATATGAGATGTATACTAAACATCTATATGAACAGAATTATTGTTATAAGTTTGTAGTGTGGTTTACTAGTGATCTGGTATCATGTGTTGTTCAGGGGTCAAATGTTCATGTCAGAAGTGTTTTGTTTGACCTGTAGACTCTTAACATGAGTTATTGACCTCAGCGTCAGTTGAGCAGACGGTCGGTCAGTGTGAGTGAGATCACATTCACGTTTACACTGCTAACAGAATGTGGTCACGTGTGGTCCAGGCCACCTCTGAATGTGGTCAAATATATATATATATATATATATATATATATATATATATAATGTGCAGTCATATATATATAATATATGGTCCAGACCAACTCTGAATGTGGTCATATATATATATATAATATGCAGTCATATATATATACATATTTATTTATTTATATATTTATATATTTATATATATATGGTCCAGACCACCTCTGAATGTGGTCTGAGTGACTGGATCTCAATATGACCTCACTGTGCATTGGTTGTGTTTACACCTAGTACTTTAGAACTGTTCACTTGAGATCAGATCATCAGAATCAGGTCTAACAAGGTGTAAACAAGGTGTAAGCCTCTCTCTTCTGCATGCACACACAGACTCCCTCTTCCAACAAGCACACACGTACACACACACACTCACACACACACACAATCTCTCTTCTGCACAGAAAAACATACATACATTCCCTCAATCAACACAAACACACAAACATATAATCTCTCACACTCACAAACACACATAAATCTAAATTAACTACCTCTCACACAGACACCAAAACACAAACTGACACTCACATGTTTGTATACATATCTAAGTGAGGAATTCCCACCGAGTCCCAGTTTCCTGTAACTAAAGAATACTAACCTATCCCTATAACCCTCACCCTGACCCTAACCTTAACTCTGACCAAAGAAATGTTTTGACACTGTTTGGTCTACCGATAACAACAACTTTAGAAACAACATTAAAACAAGTAGGACTTTAGAAACAACATTAAAACAAGTAGTACTTTAGAAACAACATTAAAACAAGTGGTACTTTAGAAAAACATATTGTTCACTTAGTGGGGAACAGCATTTTGTGTCCCACACCCATTTGCAGACAAACATCATGAGAGAGCAGTCAGGTCACGACCCCCAGTGAACTAGCTTTGTCTCACAACCACACACACAATCGCACACGCACATGCGCACACACACACACACACACACACACACACATACACATGCACACGCACGCACAGACACAGAACACACTCTCTCTCAGATACATACACAAATGCAAATAAACTCCTTTCTCCCTCAAACAAAAATACATCTCTCTCTCTCTCTCACACACACAAACACAGTCACACACAGCCAAATACACACCCCACTCTCTCCTACAGACACACATGAATACAGAGATAATTACTCTTTCACACACACACTTAATCTCCTTCTCATAAAGATATGTACAGTAAAACACACGCTCACATCCTCATCTGTATACACACTCACATACATGTTCATTCTGTTTTGCACACATAAAAATTCTCTCTCTCACACGCACACAGTCCTGTTCTACATACTTGAGTGTGTCCAGTCGACAGTGTGGATCCTTCTTTCTGTCAGAGATCAGCTTTATTCCTGAGACTCCTGGTTGATTGTAGCTTAGATCCAGTTCTCTCAGGTGTGAGGGGTTTGAACTCAGAGCTGAAGCCAGAGAAGAACAACCCTCTTCTGTCACTAAACAACCAGACAACCTACAGAGAGGCAGAGAGAGAGAGAGAGAGAGGGAGGCAGAGAGACAGTGTGTGTGAGTGAGGGAGGGAGGGAGAGAGAGAGAGAGACTCAGTGTCAGTGGTAAGATACAATTTTAATGAGATGGAGAGTGTGTATGAGTGTTTCAGTGTAATCCCTGATGCCCTGAGAGTGGTGATACTGATTAACTGCTGTAATGTACTAGGTATGGTAACACCATTAACTATAAAAAAAATATGTGTAATCACTTAACACCTTGGTTTAATAATGAAACCTGCTCGCTGAAGCAGGTGTGTAGGAAATTGGAATGAAACTGGCGGGCAACCAAACTAAAGGTTTTTCGCCTTGCATGGCACAACAGCCTGATAGATTATAAACGCGCTCTCTACACAGCCAGGTCCACGTATTACTCGAAAATAATTAACAAAAATAACCCCAGGTTCCTTTTTGATACAATATCTAAACTTAGCCAGAATCACTCCCCTCAATCTAGTCCTTTTACTGCAAATGATTTTGTTGAATTTTTCTTGCAAAATATAGATAAAATAGATAAATTAATTTGAATATTACAACAAGTTATCAAATCAGACTGCCTGCACGCTCTCTGTTACTGCGCCTAAGATTAGTCAGGATGTGCCGCCTTTAACTCAGTTTAGCCCTATCTCTCTAGACGCGCTGTCCAAATTGGTGCACTCTGCTAAACCAGCTTCTTGCCTCCTTGATCCCCTACCTGCTAAACTTTACATGGAGCTTTTCTCGGTTCTTGGCCCAACAATCCTAAACACTCTAAATATGTCACTTAAATCTGGTATTGTACCCTCATCTTTTAAAACAGCCATGATGAAGCCTTTACTTAAAAAAACAAATCTTGACCCTGAAGCCTTAAATAATTATAGGCCAATCTCTAATCTCCCGTTTCTTTCAAAAATACTTGAAAAAATTGTAGCTGCTCAGCTGATAGTCCATATGTCCTCTAACAGTCTGTTTGAAATATTTCAGTCAGGCTTCAGGCTTCTGCTGGTGCTACTTCTATTCTTATTCTGCTTATTTGATAGATAGATAGATACTATTTGTTCCCGTGGAGAAACTGGTTTGCAGCACAATCGCAAGGCATTTCACCACAACATCACAGAGACACGAATAGACATACTCATACCCACATATACTCATACACTGTACACATACTCATACTTTGCACCTTGCAGTAGATTAGGCTGGCTAGACCAGCTGGCCATCCTGCTTATTATTATATACATTACCTGTTTAAAAGCTTAATGGCTTGTAGAACAAATAAAAATTTGGATCCATTTTTAATGAATAGAGCGGTGCAATTGTGGCAACAATTTAAAAGAGACAAGGGGGTGTCTGTTTTCACCCACAATGTTGTTTTCCTTATTCATCATCCTGTCTCTGTAAATGCATTCTATATTTGGTAATTTACTTCTATTCTTATTCTGCTTGATCTGAATGCAGCATTTGACACGGTCGATCACACTATATTGTTAAAGCACCTAAAAAACCAAATTGGCAGTCATGACCTGGCGCCCTCATGGTTTAAATCTTCTCTCTGAGAGAAAGCAGTGTGTCTACTATAATAATGTGACCTCTGAATACTGTAAGCTTAACTATGGTGTTCCTCAGGGATTAGTCTATGGCCCTATTCTATTCTCTATTAATATGCTCCCTTTGGGTGACATTATTCGTAGTTACAACATTAACTTCCATTGTTCTGCTGACGATACTCAGATTTTCTTGCCCATCCAGCACAATGACCGCTCTGAATTGGCTAACCTTGAGGCATGTCTTTGTGCTATTAAGGGTTGGATGTCTTCAAATTTCCTGATGCTTAATGCAGGCAAGACTGGTCATTGGTCCCCCTACACAAACATCTTGTTAGTAATCTTACCCTAAATTTTGACAACTGCATCATCTCTCAAAACTCTTCAGCTAAAAAAACCTCGGTGTGATTTGACTCTAGTCTCTCGCTAGTCACTCAAAGAACACAACCAAAACTGCCTTGTATCACCTCCATAATATCGCCAAAATTAGGCCCTTTAAGTATGGCTGATGCAGAAACCATTGTTCACGCATTCGTCACTTCTCGCCTCGATTTCTGCAATGCTCTTCACTCTGGCCTGCCTGCCTCTAGTCCCAATAGTCTTCAGCTGGTCCAGAATGCTGCCACTAGAATTTGGGCCAGAACAAAGAAGTTTGATCACATTAGCCCTGTCCTGGCTTCCCTTCATTGGCTCCCAGTTCATGCAAGGGCAGATTAAGGTCCTCTTATTAACATATAAAATTTAAAATGGGCTTGCGCCTTCCTACCTGTCTGACTTAATTACACCCTATAATCCACCTCGCTCTCAAGATTCTGGACTGTCAGGGAAAACAGGGGACTCAGTTGCAGGCTCGCTGATGAATAAGATGTTTATTGTGCCAGGCAAGTCTTTCAATACACTTGGCAGAAGGCGGAATCCAAAAAAAACAAGCAGAGGTCAAACACAGAGGGCAATCAGAATAACAAAAGGCTAGTACGACACACTGGGGAAAGCGGTACAAAGGGTAGAACAGGCAGGGTTTAAATAGACAGACTAATACAACTTCAACAAGAGACAGATGAGCACAATGACAATAAGTAAGGGGCGGGGCCAGAGCACATGGGAAACCAAAATGTGCTTTTGGTTATGACAAAACCAAAAACAAACAGCTAACACCAGATATGACCAGCAGGGGCACAACAGAGAACAGTTCATGCAGGAACCCTGACAGTACCCCCCCTCCTACGGGCGCCTCCTGGCGTCCCAACAGGTGGTGTGGGTTGGAGACAGTGGATGAGTGTGGGGTCAAGGATGTCCCGAGCTGGCACCCAACACCTCTCTTCAGGACCATTGAGCAATGAGCAGGGGGGGGGGGGGGGGGGGGCGGCTGCGGATGAAGGGCTTAACTTGTGAGACATGAAACGTAGGGTGGATACGACGGAGAGTGGAGGGCAGTCTCAGTCTCACCGCGACAGGGCTGATCACCTTGGCGATGGGGAAGGGGCCAATGAAACGAGGAGCCAACTTGCGGGAATCCACCCTCGGGGGAATGTCGCGGGCGGAAAGCCACACTCGCTGACCTTAACGATAGCGTGGAGCCATGCTGTGATGACGATCAGCATGTAGTTTCATTCTGGCTGTGGAACGAAGCAAGACCCTCTGGGCACGCCTCCAGGTCCGTAGACACCTCCGGATGAACGCTTGTGCTGAAGGGACTCCGACCTCCTCCTCCTGGGCAGGGAACGGGGGGGCTGATAGCCCAGGCAACACTGAAAAGGGGACAGACCAGAGGAGGAAGAGGGTAGGGAGTTAATAGTATATTCAACCCAGGGAAGTTGTTGGCTCCAGGAAGAGGGTTCTTGGGAGGACAGGCAGCAGAGCATCATTTCCAGTTGTTGTTTGGCCCGTTCAGTCTTGTCATTAGTCTGTGGGTGAAAGATTAACCTTTGCTCCAAGCAACTTACAAAAAGCCTTCCAGAAGTGAGAAGTGAACCGGTCCTCTTTCTGACACTACTTCCGTGGGTAAAATGTGATGCCTGAAAGCATAATTAATGAGGAGGCAGTCTCTTTAGCAGAGGGTACCTTGGGAAGAGGGCCCAGATGCACCAGATTTAGAAAAACGGTCCACGATAGTTAATATGGTAGTGTTACCATTAGATTGAGGCAATCCAGTCACAAAGTCCAGTAATGTGGGACCAGGGTATTTTGGAAACTGTCAGAGGCTGTAGGAGTCCCAAAGGGGGTTGGTTGGAGGACTTCTTTTGGGCACAGACTGGGCAGGCTGAGATAAATCTATGAACATTGTCCCTCATGGAAGGCCACCAGAACATCCGACTGATGAAGGCAGCCGTACGTCGGATGCCAGGATGACAAGAGTCTTGAAGAGTGTCCCCACTGGAGAATCTGGGAGCGGGCAGATTGAGGAACATAGAGACGGTTAGAAGGACAAGAGCTGGGACCAGACTCACCCTGCTGTGCAGATCGGACTACCGACTCGATATCCCATAGCAGCTGTGACCAGACATCGCTTGGGGAGAATAGTAGTGACCTCCGGGGTCTCCTCAGATGCCTGAAACTGACGGGAGAGGGCATCCGGTTTGCTGTTCTTGGAACCGGGGCAATAAGACAGGGTAAAGTTAAACCGAGCAAAAAAGAGAGACCAGCGGGCCTGACGGGAATTGAGACGTCTTGCAGACCTGATGCATTCAAGGTTCTTATGATCTGTCCAAACCAGGAAAGGAGCACTCGTCCCCTCGAGCCAATGCCTCCATTCCTCCAGAGCAAGTTTGACAGCCAGTAACTCCCGGTCTGCGACGGCATAATTACTCTCTGTGGGAGTTAAAGGCATAGGGGTGTAGTTTACCATCCACAGCAGAAAACTGGGACAAAATGGCGCCCACTCCCATGTCAGATGCGTCAGTCTCCACAATGAACTAGCGGGCAGGATCAGGCTGGATGAGGATTGAAGCCGAGGTGAACCGCCTCCTCAACTCAGAGAATGCCCTCTCAGTTTGGATGAAGTCAGGAGGTGAGGGAGGCTGCCAGGGTACTGAAATTGTGAAGAAAGCAGCGATAAAAATTGGCAAACCCTAAGAACCGTTGTAAGTCGCAACAAGATGTGGGCTGGGGCCAATTCTCTACCGCCTTGATCTTTTGCTGATCCATTTGAACCCCTCCTGCCGTGATCACATAGCCCAGGAACGAGATGGTGCTCTTGTGGAATTCGCACTTCTCCGCCTTCACAAATAACTGATTCTCCAAGAGACGCTGGAGCACCCGTCGGACATGTTGGATCTGTTCCGGGAGCGATCTGGAAAACATTAAGATTTCATCCAGGTAGACAAAGACAAACAGATTTAACATCTAAGGATGTCATTAACAAAGGATTGGAAGGCAACAGGGGTGTTAGTGAGACCAAATGGCATAACCAAATACTCATAGTGGCCTGATGGTGTATTGAAGGCTTCCACTCATCTCCCTCCCTTATGCGGACCAAATGGTAGGCGTTACGGAGATCAAGTTTGGAGAAGACTGTGGCACTTTGCAGCAGTTCAAGAGCAGATGACATCAGGGGAAGCGGGTAGCGGTTCTTCACAGTGATTTCATTGAGGCCTCTAATCAATACAGGGACGAAGAGACCCATTCTTCTTGGCAACAAAGAACCCCGCTCCCACTGGGGAAGAAGGGCGAATTATGCCAGCTGCTAGGGAATCCTGTATGTACCTGTTCATGGCTTCTGTCTCTGGTGGCTACAGGGAGTACAAACCACCTCTGGGTGGTGAAGTCCCCAGAAGGAGCTCCATGACGCAATCATATGGACGGTGAGGCGGCAGAGAAGTGGCTCGTGCTTTACTAAACACCATGCTGAGGTCTTGATATTGAGGAGGAACTGAGGACAGGTCAGGGGGCTCCTCTGGAGATGAGGGAACAGGGGTTGAAGGAGCCTGAGCAGCACGGAGGAAGTGATTCAAACAGAGGGAGCTCCATTCTAAAACCTTATTATGGGACCAGTCAATGCGGGGATTGTGCTGAGCAAGCCAGGGATGGCCTAGAACAGCAGATGCCTGGGATGAATCAAATGAAATACAATGTTCTCCCAGTGATTGTCAGAAATGAGAAGCCTCACCAGAGCTGTTGTGTGAGTGATCCGAGCAAGCCTTACTCCCGTTAGTGCATTGGCCTCCACTGGAGTTGCAGCGGAGTGGAAGGGATGCCGAGTCGGGCGGCCAGACCTGCATTCATAAAGTTCCCCTCTCCCCCAGAGTCGATGAGCACTGAAATAATGTGTCTATGGCTGTCAGTGACAAGGTAAGCTGGGAACAGAGTATGTGTGGCAGGGGATTGGGAAAGAGGAGTATTGCTCACCTGTAATCCCCTGTTCACGGGTGAGCGTTGGCTTTTACTGGACAGGTGGACACAAAGTGGCTGGGCTGGCCACAGTACAAGCAGGAATTGGTGCTGATCCTCCTTCGTCTCTCTGAGACGGACAGACGGGTGCGGTCGACCTGCATGGGCTCCGGAGTGACAGATGACTTGGCGAAGACGACCCTGATTCAGGCTGGCGAGTGAACACATGACACCTGGAGGTACTCAGCGCTCCGTCAGTACTCCATTCCTGACGGCGTTGCTTCATGCAGTTGTCGATTTGTATGGCCAAATCTATCAGATCCTGAAAGCCAGTTGGTAGCTCCCGGGTGGCTAGCTCATCCTTAATGGCCTCTGACAGACCGTTCAGGAAGGCATCGTATTGGGCCTCTGTATTCCAGTTGGTCGTGGTGGCAAGAGTACGGAACTGGATAGCATAATCTGAAACTGAGCGGACTCCCTGCCGGATTCTCAGCAACTCTCTGGCGGCCTCCCTGCCATGCTGGGAACGATCAAAGACCCGCCTCATCTCATCACAAAATGCCTGGTAGCTGTCACAGAATGGAGCCTGAGTCTCCCACACTGCTGTTCCCCACTGTCTTACTCGACCAGACAGTAAAGTGATGATATATGCAATCCAGGCTCGATCAGTGGGAAAGGTAGTGGGCTGCAGTTTGAAAACCAGAGAGCACTGCGAGAGGAAGGACCTGCAGGTTCCTGGTTCGCCGTTGTATGACTCAGGTGGCAGCAGGCGGGGCTCTCAGGCCGGCTGAGCTGGAAGGGTTTGCTGGGGGGTGGATGACGTTACTGGTGGTGAATGGATAGATTTCAGTGCCAGCTGGATCTGTTGTAACTGGGAAGTCATGCTGGTCAGAGTGGCAGAGAAGGCCTCCATGGATTGGTTTATGCTGGCAAAATGTCCCTCATATCTTCCCAACATTTCACCCTGTTGAGAGAGAACCTCTCGAAGCTGGCTGGGCTCTGCTAAGTCCATTATGGTCAGTTCATGTTGTCAGGGAAAACAGGGGACTCAGTTGCAGACTCACTGATGAATGAATAAGATGTTTATTGTGCCAGGCAAAAGTCTTTCAATACACTTGGCAGAAAGCGGAATCCAAAAAACAAGCTGGGGTCGTACCACAGAGCAGTCAGAGGCAGGCGAACAATCCAAAACAGAAGACAAAGGCAAATTCCAGGGACAGGCAAAAGATTCAAATACAGGTGCAGGGCAAGGCAGGCAGGCAGAAGAGGCAAAATCCAACGGGCAAAAGTAGTCAAAAAACAGGCAGAGGTCAAACACAGAAGGCAATCAGAATAACAAAAGGCTAGTGCGACACACTGGTGGAAGCAGTGCGAACTGACAAACAAAGGGAAGAACAGGCAGTGTTTAAATAGACAGACTAATACAACTTCAACAAGAGACAGATGAGCACAATGACAATAAGTGAGGGGCGGGGCCAGAGCACATGGGAAACCAAAATAAACAAAAGCACATGACAAAAAAAACAAAAACAAATGACAGCTAACACCAGAAATGACCAGCAGGGGCACAACAGAGAAAACAGTTCATGCAGGAACCCTGACACTGAACTATTAGTCATTCCAAGAGTTAAAAAGAAGTCTGCTGGCAACCGAACCTTTTCCTACCGCTCTCCCTTCCTTTGGAATGGTTTACCTAAAGAAGTTAGAGAGGCAAACTCTCTCGATACCTTTAAAACAAAACTAAAGACTTATCTATTTTCTCTATCTATTATCTATTTTGGGACAGTCAGTTTTCACTTTGGGACAGTTGAGACAAAGTTTCAGGAAAGTTCTAGGATGTTTCTGAAAAAAGTTAGTCTGGACCCCTGTTTAAAACATCAATTCAGACAAAACACATACTGTATTTTCAATAACTGACTAATACTGACCTCAGTATCTCCAGTTTACAGTGAGGATTCTTCAGTCTCTCACAGAGAAACTTCACTCCTGAATCCTGAAGGTCATTGTTACTCAGGTCCAGTTCTCTCAGGGGACAGTTTACTGACTGTAGAACTGAGGCTATAGATGAACAGGACTGTTCAGTGAGTTTACAACCAGCAAGTCTGGAGAGAGAGAGAGACAGAGAGAGAGAGAAAGAGGCAGATGTTTACTTTACTGATGGATGTAATCAGTAGAGCTACAGAGAAAGAAATAATGACAGTTCATGAAAAAATGCTTCAAAATTACACACTCCTCTGTCGATTAGTTACTCTGTTACAAGTCTTTGTTTATTATTATTATTTATTATACAGATTTCTCATTTGAATGTTACATAAGCAGCCAAATCCTTGCCCTCTGATACAGTCCTGTCAGTCCTTCTCTCTGGAAGGAAACAAGTGGGCAAGTTCTGCCACTGTAGATTAGAGTACACATGATGAACCAAAGTAACTGCACCACTAAACTCTTATACTCACAGAGCCCGTTTGGTGTTTTTCAGTACTGGCAGAAGTCTCTTCAACCCTTCATCTGATCCTCTGTATTTCTTCAGCTCAAACATTTCTTGAGTCTCCTCTGACATCAGCAGGACAAAGACCAGAGCTGACCACTCTGCAGATGACAGTTTCTCTGTTGAGAGACGTCCTGAGCCCAAGGACTTTTGAATTTCATTCACAAGGGAGTCATCCTTCAATTCATTCAGACAGTAGAGGAGATTGATACTCCTCTCTGATGAGATGTTCTTGTTGAGTGTCTTCTTGATGTAGTCGACTGTTTTCTCCAAACTCTGTGCTTTGATTGCTGTTTGTGGCAGTAGTTCTTTCAGGAGTCGCTGATTGGACTCCAGTGAGAGGCCAAGAAGGAAGCGGAGGAAAAGGTCCAGGTGTCCGTTCTCACTCTCTAAGGCCTTGTCTATAGCAGATTCATAGAAAGCTTCTGTGCTCTTAAACAGCCACTTAAATCTGTTCGCATCTGTGCTTGGATGAAGTGGATTCTTTTTCTTATTACAATGTGAAAGATACACATGGACTGCAGCAAGGAATTCTTGAACACTCAGATGCACAAAGCTGAACACCATCCTCTCAGAGCCTCCCTGCTCTTGACTGAATATCTGTGTGCACACTCCTGAGTGCACTGAACCCTCACTGACATCAATACCACACTCTTCCAGGTCTTCCTCATAGAATATCAGATTACCCTTCTCCAGCTGAAGGAAGGCCAACTTTCCAAGCTTCAGAATGATGTGCTCAGCTTCATATTTCTTTTTCATTTGATTTGATTCAAAAATCAGAAACTGTGTGTACATCCCAGTCAGAGTTGTGGGAAGTTTTTCACTAGTGTCTGTGGTTAGCATTGGCTGAAGCACAGTGGCTGATATCAAACAGAAGACTGGTATGTGACACATGATGTGGAGGCTCCTTGATTTCTTTATGTGTGAGATCATTTTGTTGGCCATTTCCTGGTCCTTGTCATTGTACTTCTTAAAGTATTCTTCCTTTTGTTCATCACTGAATCCTCGTACTTCAGTCACTTGGTGAATGTAGTCTCGAGGGATCTTATGGGCTGCTGCTGGTCTGGAGGTTATCCAGATGAGAGCAGAGGGAAGCAGATTTCTCTTGATTAGGTTTGTTATCAGCACACCTACAGAGGACTTCTGATCAATGTTCTTCAATTTCCCTCTCTTAAAGTCAAGAGGAAAGTGACACTCATCAAGTCCATCAAAAATGAACATGACTTTACCATCGCCCTCTGGAAGAGACTGCAGTTCAGCAGAATCTTCAAAATATTTATGAAGCAGCTCTATCAGGCTGTATTTTTCATCTTTTACCAAATTCAGCTCTCGAAAGGGGAGTGGAAAAATAAAATCTATGTCCTGGTTGGTCTTTTCCTCTGCCCAGTCCAGTATGAATTTGTTCACTGAGACAGTTTTCCCCACTCCAGCGATCCCCATGGTCAGCACTTTTCTGTTTCTTTGACTTGGATCAGATGGGACTTTGAAAATGTCACTGCATGTGATTGGAGTTTCCTCTGTAGTAAATCTCCTGGTTGATGCCTCAGCCTGCATAATCTCATGTTCATGAATGACTCCTCCAGTCTCATCCTCCACTATGTAGAGATCAGTGTAAATATCATTCAGGAACTTTGTATGGCCTGTCTTTGAATTGCCATTCAAAATGCGCTCATATTTCTGTTTCAGTCTGGACTTCAGTTTGGTTGTGACCTCTTGATAGTTTGGTTCTGTTGAGTCTAATGAAGTGCAGAAGAAGAGCGAGTTACAAACCAAGATGCAGTATACAGTCATGGCTTAAAAAGCCATGATTCAAAAACATGTGTTTATATATCAGTTATGAAATGCAAACATTACACATGGTTGGAATCATCAAGCTTTCCACTTCAGACCAGTAAAAGAATGGTCAAGCCTCCAGAAAAGAATTAAAATGTGAGTTACAGACAGTCAGTGTTTGATGAAGGATTGATTATGAATTGAAGTAGAGAACACACAGTAACTTTTCCTGTATTGAATGAATTCTTAGATTGTTTAGACAATCCACACTGGTCCACTGTGAGACAATAAAAGCACTCTCAGAGTTCATTTAATACTGGTGAATTTACACACGAATGAATTCATATGATGTCACCAGCACTCAGTGACTGATTGACTGTACCTTGTCTGAGCTCTGTGGGCTGAGTTGGGAAAAGATCTTTAAGCTTTGGAAATGTGGCCACAGTGTTTGGCTCCTTCATTAGACTGATGAATTTCTGACATGTTTCTTCACCCTTGTTCGTCAGTTTGTCCAGTAAGTTGATAGAAATCTGTTCATTGCCATGAGAAGGGTCATTGAGGTTGTTGTATTCTCGATCAGTGATGAGTTGTTTCTCCTGCACATGCTGGAGGACAAAGCCGATATCAGCAGACAGGATCTGAGTTAGTCTTGTCTTCTTTTCACACAGAGTCTGCATGATTCACCACCAAATATCAGCCAGCCCTAAAACACAAATGTGTGTTTTAACAGTGTGTGAAATGTCTGTGTATTTCACAGTGAGAATGAGTTCAGTAAGAGACTGTAGAGACTGTGAAAGGGGTTGATAGTTGATGTCAGATGTGTTGGTATGAATATGAGAGAAAGATCAGCCCAGCTGGGGTTTTTCACTTACAACACTGTCAGGACTGTGTTTGATATAGTCCACTATTAGGACCTGACTAATGTAATAGGTCTCAGTAGCTCACACTGTCAGGACTGTGTGTCTTATAGTCCACCAGTTTGTATTTAAAGTATAAACAAGCATTTGTGACCTGTAGATAAAAGAATGGACACTGGTCACTCTACATTAGGGTTTATAGTAATACTGTACCTTGAGTACTGCAGTAACTGTTTACCTTTACCCACTTCAATCAAACATAGGTAACTAGTTTGTGTTTGTTAATGTCATGCCCTGTCCCTCTCTGTTCCCTCTTCATTTCAGTAGTTCATCACTTTGTCTCCCTCTAGTGGTGAGTCTGGGTTCTGTTTCCCTGTTCCTCTTGTTTCCCTCTCTTTTGGTCAGTTTTGGTAGAGCCTTGTGTCACCTCCTGATTTCCTTGTTTAGCCCTTTTAGTTTGTGTACACCTGTTCTTAATTCTTTTAGCCTCGTTTAGTTCTGTATGATTACTCTTTGGTTTTCCCTATTTCTTTGACTTGCATTGTTTGGTGTTCTCCCTATGTGTTAGAAAGTGAAATCTGAGGGCTGTAATATGTATATTCTAGGTATAATCTGTCAGAGATAAGAAGTCACTTGCATTTAGGCTTTGTGATTCTGCGTCAGCTGACATAACGCACACTTAATACAAATAAAAACAGTATTTTGAAGGTTTACTGTAAAGATCTAGACTCGGTTTATTTATATGCATCTAACCACTTTCAGTTCATGAGAACACAGTGCAAGAGGGTGACAGTGGCCCAGGTCTAACAGGTCTGGCGGTCACTTAAATAGCAGAAGTGACAAAAGGTCACAAACAAGGCCAACTGATGGCAAGGCAGCCGAAACAACACAAAATACACAACACAAACATAATGCAGATAAGAATGACTTACACTGACTGTCCGTAGGTCTACTTGAAAATAAAGTTCACACAGTGATCTTTCCTCTTGATGATGTGTATTATGTTGTTGTAACAAGTTCTAATGAAGTTCTAAGAGTCTTCTGCTCCTCTCTTTGCTGCAGGTTTAACAGTGGCACGGGGGTCTTTCTATTTCATATTTTTTTTCTTAAAATCTCTTTCAAAATTGGTTCAGTTGGTTTATGTGCATATTAGCTTACTGTGATATAGCTAACTAGGCTGTCATCACGAGTGAGTGAAACAGAACTGGAATTTGAACGCTGCATGTTTCAGAATCAGATTCGTTTTGGCTTGTCCACTTCATATGTAAATATGACATATTCATTTCTTACATTATGACACATTTACACCATGAGGCAGTGAACAACAATCAACAGTAAAAGAAACTAAAGCACTGCTTAAAAGACTGGGGCTGCCTGTCACTCTCTTGAGTTCAGGTAACAAAAAATACTAGTATGTTCTCAGTATAACATTTCAGAGGACTAAAATAATTCAGAGAGAGAATGAAGAGCATAACAAATGGTTATACAAATATGCTAGTTTATTAATTTTGCTGGTTCACTAAAGCTGATTTTTATTTGATTTACTGCCTGTGCTGCTTACCATAACTGCACATCACTGCTTTAATGCACAATTAGCTAAATAAAGAATTACTTTAGCTGGAATCTATTTCTCCATCTCTTGTCATGTAAAAGAACTAGTCTTAAATAGAGCATCACTACAGCTGGAATCTATTACTGCACCTCTTGTCATAGGGTAAAAGAAGCAGTTTACTCAGTTGCATCAGTGAATTACCCTCTTATGTGAAGAGCACTTCTATAAAATATTATATTTGTCAGGGAAAACTTGGGACTCAATTGCAGACTCGCCAATGAATGAATTAGAGATGTTTTATTGTGTCAAGCAACAGTCTTTCAACAAGCTAGACAGAAAGCGGAATCCAAAAAACAAGCAGAGGTCATACCAAAGAGCCGTCAGAGGCAGGCGAACAGTCCAAAACGGTAGACAAAGGCAAATTCCAGGGACAGGCAAAAGGATCAAAAACAGGTGCAGGGCAGGGCAGGGCAGGGCAGGGCAGGGCAGGGCAGGGCAGGGCAGGGCAAGGCAGGGCAGGGCAAGGCAAGGCAGGCAAAAACCAGTCACGCTGGGGATGGCACACTGGGGGAAAGCGGTACGAACTGACAAACAAAGGGTAGAACAGGCAGGGTTTAAATAGACAGACTAATTACAACTTCAACGAGAGACAGGTGAGCACAGTGACAGTGACACAATAAGTTAAGGGCGGGGCCAGAGCACATGGAAAACCAAAAAATAAACAAAAGCACATGACAAAACCAAAAACAAATGACAGCTAACACCAGACATGACCAGCAGGGGCACAACAGAGAAAACAGCTCATGCAGGAACCCTGACAGTATTTGCAGTTTGTTATTACTGTTGTTATTACTGTTGTTATGGTCAGTTCCTGAACAATGCAAGAAGAAGAAGGAACTGAATTTTATGTCTCATTTTACAAGTGCATCCACTTCACAGTTTATTGGGGGCCGAGCAGTGAAGTTGTGTAACCCCCCATTGTGTTTCTACCTTCTCTCCCTCATCATTTTCTTTTTCTTCTTCTGACTAAGGTGTCTATGGCAGCCCCCTAGAACCATATGGTAAAAAGTTGTGAAATTTGGCACTCTGACTGGGGACAGTCCCCCGATTCTCCTCACCAAGTTTCATGTCTGCATCTTGAGCGCTCTAGCGCCACCAATGGGTCAAAGCTGAAGTAGATTTATGCCCATAACTTTTGAACTATATGTCCGATTTTCAAAAATGAGGTAGCGTTGGATTCCATGGGACGAGGCAAATTCAACGCAATCATGAAGTCACTAGCCACCATACTGGATTTTCAGCCATATTGGATTTGACCAAAAAGTGATTTTTTGCTACTCCTCAGACAAACTTTTCCCAATCTTCACCAAATATGGCACAGACGATGTTCAGAGCAAGCCACACAAAAGTAATCCAACAGATTTTTGATTTTAGAAAGCGTTCATCCGTCACAGCCAATTGAATTTGGTGGCAAAGTCACCCAACAGGACTCGAGACTCCGTCCAAAAGGAGTCCAGAAAAAAAATACCCCATTTTACCACTTGGGGCGCTATACTAAAAAAAAAAAACAACAACATGTTTTTACTCATTACTCCTCATATCCTGGTCTAAAATCATTGTCATTTGAAGTAATGGCTTTTTTGATGCTGAGGTCTGGACTTGCTGCCATTTCCTGTTCTGCAATTGTATTTGATGGCAAAGTCACCAAACAGGAAGTGAAGTCATAGCATGGTTTGATGTATCAAAAGCAGACCCGATATACAGACTCAGGACCCCAATCTGAGGAGGCACAAAAAACTCTCCGTCATTTGACCACTGGGGGGCGCTATAATAAGCAAAGATGTGTTTGGCTAATAACTGTTGATGTGTTCACCTTAAATAACTGATTCGTGTGTCTGGTGATACGGTGGGAGGTCCAAAATTCGAGACATGGCAACCTGTCACGTCAAGCTAATTTATGTGGCCGCCATATTGGATTTTATCAAACCGTATAAAAATTTTTCACAGGCCACAATATTTGCCCAGTTTTCATCAAACTAGGCACAGAAGATGTTCAGACCAAACTGCACAAAAGTTATCCAATGGATTTTTGATTTTCAAAAGCGTTCGTCCGTCACTGCCAATCGAAATCATCAGCAAAGTCGCCAAACAGGAAGTGAGCTCATATTTCAACAATGCTTTGATGCATCAATGCCAAATTTGGTGGACTGACTCAAGACTCCACCCAAAGAGAGATTAGAAAAAATTGCCTCATTTTACCACTCGGGGCTTTATAATAGGAATACACATGTTTTGGCTTATAAATCTTTTGTCTAAAATCACGATTGTCATTGGAAGTCATGCCTTTGTGGATACTGAAGTCTGGACATGTTGCCATTTCTTGTTATGCAATCGTATTTCACGGCAAAGTCGCCAAACAGGAAGTAAGGCGATTTCCTAGAACTATATTGTAAAAAGTTGTGAAATTTTGGCACATTGATTAGGCCTCCTACCCTGATTCTATCCAGCAAGTTTCATATCTGCCCATTAAGCACTCTAGCGCCACCAACAGGTCAAAGCTGGAGGCACATTCACACATGACTTTTTTGAAGGATATGACGGAAATTGAAAAAATTAGGTGATGCTGAATTGTTTGCGTCAAGCCGAAGTCATCACAATCAATGACATCAATTTCTGGCACATTGGATTTTCTGCCATTTTGGATTTCGTAAAAAAAAAAAAAAAGTGGGGTTTCTTTACTACTCCTCAGACAAACTTTGTCCAATCTTCACCAAATTTCTAAAAGATGATCTTCAGACTAAGCCTCACAAAAGTTATCAGATGGATTTTTGATTTTCCAGAACATTCAACCATAACAGCCAATTGAAACAGGAAGTGAGCCCATATCTCAGCAGTACTTTGATGTATCTACACTAAACTTCGTGGCCTGACTCAAGACCCCATCTAAGGGGAGTCCAGAAAGAAACTGCCCAATTTTACCACTTGGGGGCATTTTAATAAGGAGAAACATAGTTTTGCCCATTACTCTTCACATCTTTGGTCTAAAACCATGATTGTTATTTCATTTCATGCCTTTTTTGCTCCTGAGGTCTGCACAACAGTTCAACAATTACTTCATCCTGCTTGGCCCCCTCATTACTGCTTGCAGCTATATGCATGTTAAAGTTTGTTAACACCTGTTAAGCTCATCACGTGTGACACCACACCATATGATTTTCTCATTTTACTTTAAAATTTACTGATTAATATCAAAATAAATACCACGTATTTAAGAAAAAAGCATCAGTACAGTTGGAACCTGGTATTTGGCTAGTTGTCTGATGTATATGGCAAACCATATATAATATAGGTGTGTCAATCAGTCTTTGGAGTTTAGAGTGTAAAAATGAAGAAACAGTGTTTGTGGTTTTGACAAACGACAGAACAGACCAGTTTGCAGCAGCTTTTACTCAGTGACTTTTCTCAGTTATTTTAAGACAACCCACAACTACAGTCCAAAGCACGTTTCTGTTTCCTGATACAAACCAACATTTCTCATAACTTAAACTCATGTTAAACTCAATATTTATGTAATGGTAAAGCAGCTAAAATAGTAAACAGCATATAATACTAACATTTGTATATGTGAATGAAATTCATTTACCTTGTAGGATGTTTTCATGTTAAAATGGTGCACGGAAAGTGCCAGTTTGCATTTGGTCTTCCCTTCTTTGAGGAAGTTCTGCCCCAATACTTGAAGCTCAGTCAGAAATCGCTTTCAACAGATACTCTGACAATTAACTTTGGGGAAGTCATGTTTTCACTTCTTTTATTGGAAGGACCAGCAGACAGTGGGGCACCTGACCTCAACCTCCTCTTCTGTTCAGTAATCAGGTGACTGTTATATTTCATAATCTCTGCTTGAAACACATGACAGAAGGGCTGGCTTTGATTGACAAAGCCTTTAGCTCAGGCCAGGAAGCTTGTCTGAGAGTCATGTGATATTGACATGTTACAATATTTTGGTGGTACCTGTACCACCCTTAAGTTCCAACAGCTTTTCTCAAACAGACATGTCTGGAACTGAACAAAGACTGTCTCTGGCTCTGAACACAGACTGTGTCTGGCCCTGAACACAGACTGTGTCTGGCCCTGAACACAGACTGTGTCTGGCTCTGATCGCAGACTGGACAGTGGAGTAAATGTGGTGGACCCCATGACAGTGTATGAACTAATGGAGCAATAACACAGAACTTCATCAGAATGAGGAACTCTTTTTGTCACGTATGTCACGTATGTGTTGGTTGTTTACAGTCACTCTTGTTACACTGCAGTATCTCTTTAGGAACTGAGCATCTGTAAAGAACTTTTGTCAGTCGTGTCACTGAACACTTTTGGTATTTTAGCAGACGTGCAATTTAGCTGTATCAGGAGACCACACAAATCTCCCACACAACTTCCCGTTCTGAATTGCAAGCTGGCTGAGCTCAGCATGGCCTGATCAAACATAACAGATGAGTTATGCCAGACCAAGAGTTGTTTGCTGAAATGTCTCTATTCCATTTGGTCAAACTAAAACTTTTCAGTTAAATTCTCAGTGTTATTATAGTGTAATTATTAGCCACCCAATCCCTGAGATCTGGAGCCAAAGACTCATAAACCTTCTATTCAAATGTTGAGAGTGTGTGTGCACAGGGGTGAAGGAGAGACTGTTTGTGTGTGTGTGTGTGTGTGTGTGTGTGTGTGTGTGTGTGTGTGTACGTGTGACAGAGGGTGAGAGAGGACATGATCAGAGAGAGAGAGAGAAACAGAGAAAGAGTATGTGATAGAGAAAATAATGTATGAATCTTTTACATACACACGTACAAATATAAATCAACTCTTGCTGTTTTTATATTATATTATATTAGTTAAAAATATATTATAATATATTTTTATATTATATTAAGTACATTACATGTACTTAAATAACTTTTTCCAATAAATTCTACTAAATAAATCGTAGTTAATGCACAACACTTTTCACTGCGTTACATTAGGCTACACACTTCCCGCTACTTTTATTATGTTTATTAAATTATTTTTATTCACATGCACACGGCTTCTAAGACGTCAACTGCTTTCACATTGATATGACTGTGTTTGGCTCACTGTTTTAAATAAACCTCACTCCTCCACTGGTATACAGTACTTACACACACTGTTAACACAGTAGCATTAGGAGCGAGAGAGAGAGTATGGAGGGAGCTGATCTTCATGAAACAGAGAGGAGTGTTGCTATAGCGCTCGTTTCAACGACGGAGAACAGTGTTACTATAGCGCTCGTTTCAACGACGGAGAGCAGTGTTACTATAGCGCTCGTTTCAATCACGGAGAACAGTGTTACTATAGCGCTCGTTTCAACGACGGAGAAGAGTGTTGCTATAGCGCTCGTTTCAATCACGGAGATTTCGGAAATTTCGGAGGCTGCACCAAACTTTCAGTAAGCTCTCTATCTGCATCCTCTGGTCTCTGTCTCTTGTGATGGAGAAGTAGCAACATTCTCCATTTCAAATTCTTATGTCCCCAAATAAACTACAGAAGGTTGTTAGCCATAACCCACCCCTTGATAACAGAGCATGGGTCCCAGAATTCTAAGCTACAACCCTGCACACATACATACCTTTTTAAAATAAATGTTTTAGAGAAAATCAGTGAAAGACACGGTGTTACCAACTTTAGATGAGTTAGTAATGAGTTGTACTGCTGATATTTCAGTAGTGCATCTTTATATTTTTATTTTGAGCTTAACTGATATTCTGATACATATGAATTTAATACAGTATAGATGTAATAAATCATCATATGAAGTTACTCACTTCTTGAGTAGTCATTTTATGAGATTCTTTTTTACTCATACTCAATTTATTATTTTGATGAGTACTTTTATTTCTACTTGAGTCATTATTATAATAAAATAACAATATTTTTACTTGAGTACAGTTTTTGCTTACTCTACCCACCTCTGATTACAGGCCACGGACGCTGCAAAGAGGCTGATCTGTCCACGGGCCTGCATGGGGTATTTCTCAGTCTGAAACGATCACAGTCGTTATTTAGCCTGGAGAGAGTTAATCAGCGTACAGTCCTTTGCCTGACTGATACTGTCCACACCATCACATTGCCCATTCTGTCATCAAGTGACCTGCATACTAATGACCGTAATAAATAACAGGTAGTAATTTTTCTATACTTTACATTTCTGATAGAGCTCATGTCACTTCTGCTGCCCTGGGGCTGATCTATTGCCTCCTCCAGAAGACCACACCCCAGAGCTGACAAATGACCTCAGCCTCACCATCCACTCTCTCTCTGTCTCCCATGACCTCATGGTCTCACGCTTAGTGCTCATCTAAAGGTCACATGGAGATAATAACAATAGTTATAATAACAATAGTTATAAACATGGTGTACTAAACAAGTGCAAACTTATGAGTACAGTACAACACTGTCAGTTTCAGAAAACTACACTGATGACATGGTTGTTTTTGTTTTGTTTTTTGCATTCAGATACAGTGATGACATGGATGTATCTACAACCATTCACAGCTGTGGTTCTTATCTAGGCTTCAGGTAGGCTAATACATGTCATTATTCCCTGGAGGTACTTTCAATCAGTGTCATCAGCTGACTAGCTAAATAAGTAGTTAATGTTTACAGCAAAACAGTAAGTACTGTAAGCACACCCAAAACCACTAAACCCTGAACGCGAACATGCATTGAACAATACAGAGACGCTGCTTCCTGTTCAAACCCAGAACCAGTAAACACTGAATGTGAACATGCATTTGACAATACAGAGACGCTGCTTCCTGTTCAAACCCAGAACCAGTAAACCCTGAATGTGAACATGCATTGAACAATACAGAGACGCTACTTCCTGTTCAGAAATGACCTTATATAACTCAAGACCAAAATGGTGAATTTTTATCAGAATATAGAGTTTGGGGTGTGTTACCATGCCTTCAGCATCTCTGATTCCACATTGTCACATGGCAAACAGGTGCACCCAGTCATATATGCTTTTTGTCTGTATGTACACATGCATTTTGGATTAGAACAATTTAATAATAATATCTTGTGAATAGGCCATGAAATTTAAATGTCAGTGGAATTCTTCAGTGTATGGCTGTGATGGATTTTCTATTGGTTTATCTGGAGATAAGGTCTAGGAATTAGTGTCAGATGTATTGGGAAATTAAAGTGAAACAGTCCCACTCAAAGCTGCATTTCCTGCTGTTAGATTTGATGCACTCATCTCTCCTGTTCATTTGTGTTTTATCTAACAGTCATGCACAGACAAGGAACAGACACCGAACAGCTTTCATGTTTCCAGGACAAAACTGTAAGTATTCAAACTTTGTCTGTTTATTCTTGGTCTTGTGATGCTCTTTGCTCTTTGCTAGACAGTGAGATAAAGATGATAAAGAGAAATTTCTTTAAAGAACGTTGTCAACACTTCTGTGGTGGTACCAAAGTAGATTAAAGAGAGCAGTTACACAGAGCTGATGGTGACCCCTCCAGTTCAAAGCCAGACTGTTCTGTTTAACTGTCAATGGATGCAGACTGTGTCTGGCCCTGAACACAGACTGTCTCTGGCCCTGAACACAGACTGTGTCTGGAACTGAACACAGACTGTGTCTGGCTTTGAACACAGACTGTGTCTGGCCCTGACAGCAAAAACATGAAGGCAACATAAAAAGGGTAAAATCTAGGATAGTGATAAGGAAGCATAAGTAATGGTCAGGATGTAGCTGCTTCAGCATCCGCTTTGCATGGACTAGCCCAACGCTTGATAGTTAACACCTGCATTAAGGGTAAAGTATCGGAGTTGAGATTGAGGACATGGTTGAGTATCCGAGGTAAGATGAGGACACGGTTAAATATTATTTTTTATTTAACCAAAAAAGGACACTTCGGAAATAGTGGTGAATTCTGAGAAAACTTGGGGAAATTTCCGGAAGCGAACGTGTTGGACCATGCAAAAACGGATGATGTAAGGAGTGTTACCATACAACCGTGTTATGCGTTTATTGGATACATAGGTTTAGCATGCAGGTAAAATTTTAGATATAAGTGCATGATTTTCTGTATTATATTCAGTCACTCCCTGGGACCTGACTCAGTTTGTTGTATTTTGTTCACTACTGAATGCAATAAACTTACACTGCATCGGACTCCTGAAGACTTTGACTGCTTTTTGAAACTTAGACTTTATTTTTCTTAACAAGAAGAACTTAGTATAGGAAGCAGAGCACTGAGTGTTGAGAAGGGACTCGGTCACATCTGGCCCTGACCTGGGAGTCTCTCCCACACTGTGGAGGTAAACAGTACTCTTTGACCATTTACAGATGAAACTGGAGGTTACAGCCTCGTCAATTGGTCATTTTACACTAATTTGTGAAACCTTTTTGCACTGATACAAATTGAACATTCATTTAAAATTTTCATAGTGAATTAACTAGTGCATTTTGAAAACTGTCAGTATCTTAGTGTTACAAACCACTAACAGTATGTATGTGTTGGCATGTAATTTGTATGTCTTTGCATCATTCTCTCAATTTTACTGTATTCCTGTTAAATGTCCTGATGTTTCTTCTTCTTCTTGGGAATAACAATACTTTTGTTCATACCACACAGATGAGAGAGAGAGAGAGAGAGAGGGGGAGAGAGTGAGTGAGAGTGCATGTGCGTGTGTGAGTGAGGTAGAGAGAGAGAGAGAAACAGAGAGGTATGTATGTGTGAGAGATGGTGTAGGTGTGTGTGTAGAAAACAGTGAGACAGAGAGAGCGATTATGTGTGTAAGAGATTGTGTGTGTGTGTGTATGAGACAGAGACAGAATGTTTGTGTGTGTGTGTGTGTGTGTGTGTGAGAGAGAGAGAGAAACAGAGAGAGGTGCAGAGAGAGAGAGAGAGTGCATGCGTGAGTGAGAAAGAGAGAAAGTGTGTGTGTGTGTGTGTGTGTGTGAGAGAGAGAGAGACAGAGAGAGAGAGTGTGTGTATTCAGCATCAGGAACACTTTAACTGTTTCTTTATGTAATGATATTTTATTTGTGTCTTTCCAACACGTGCACGTTTATTCTGTAACAAAATAAAAACAAATAAACAAGAATTTAAAAGTAAATGGACATGAATTTCTGAGAAAACAAACAAACAAATCAATGAACAATTGTTAATTATTACAGCCACAGATTTCTGCTACACAACTCTGTACTTCATACACACACGTGTTTTTGTGAGAGAGTGAGAGTGTGTGTGTGTGTGTGTGTGTGTGGTCAAGTGTAAGTGTAAATAAATGTCAATAGTACATATGAATACTATGTGTGTGCATGTGAAAAAGAGACAAAGAATGTGTGTGTGTGTGTCTGTGTGTGTGTGTGTGTGTGTGTGTGTGTGTGAGAGAGAGAGTGAGTGTGTGTGTGTATTCATAATGTGTGTGTTTATTTATTTTATCTGACACAGAGACACTGAGGAGTCAGAATAATCAAACCCAAACCCAGCATAGAGGGGTTCAGTGAATGTGCAGTGGAATGTGTGTAAGTGTGTGAGTGTGTGTGTGTCAGAGGAGATGCTGTAGAAGGACACAGTTCCAGACGACCAGTCCAGATACACTCCTACTCTGTGTGTGTGTGAGGGGCCGTGAGGTGTGACAGTGTCCTGTTTATTGTGACGGGCAGTGTAACTGTTACCATCACACAACAAACTCCAGGAATTTTCATTGTTTCGAAACCAACAGTCAAAAGCGTGTCCTTTCCTCCTGATTCCTTTATATGTCAGTGATAGTACAGCACCATATCCACTCCACTCAGTCTCCCAGTAACAGCGTCCAGTCAGACTCTCTCTACACATGACCTGATCCCAGCCATCAAATCTCTCTGGATGATCAGGATACGACTGTTTCTCTCTCACCCAAGTCACCTTTCTGTTCCCCTCAGACAGAGAGAGTTGTGTGTGTGCTGTGTTTGGGTCCAGTGTGAGATCACAGGCATCTACAGAGAAGAGGACAAATTAGAGGATAAAACATATCAAACACACTCAACTCTGTTTGACTGTGCTCTATGATAAATGGAGAATATTATGTTATATCATATTAGCATTATTAAATATTACATTATATTTCATAATAAATCTCAGGTAAGATGGTGTCGTCTGTCTTTCCATCTCTCGTCCTGTCTTTAGTGTGTGTTACAGATTGTCTCACTCTGTCTCTTATTATGGGATTTGGGGTAATGGTTTGGGGGGTGGCACGGTGGCGCTGTCGCCTCACAGCAAGAAGGTCTCGGGTTTGATTCCCGGCCGGGCGGCCAGAGTCCTTTCTGTGTGGAGTTTGCATGTTCTCCCCGTGTCTACCTGGGTTTCCTCTGGGAACTCCAGTTTCCTCCCACAGTCCAAAGACATGCAGGTTTGGTGAACTGGAGACACTAAATTGCCCTTAGGTATGAATATGTGTGTGAGTGTGTTTGTCCGTGTGTCTGCCCTGTGATGGACTGGTGACCTGTCCAGGGTGTTTCCCCGCCTTTCGCCCTATGAGCGCTGGGATAGGCTCCAGCACCCCCCGTGACCCTGATCAGGATAAGCGGCTTAGATAATGAGTGAGTGAGAGGTTCGGGGGGAACTGGAGGTGTAAATACGGGGTATTTTTGAGTGCTATTATAAGGAGTCTCTTATTGTTGGTGTGTGTGTACTGTTAGTGTGTTTCTCTCTCATTACCTGAACCACTTTCTGACCAGTTTTCCACTTCACTTATTTTATTCACTTTCTTTCTGTCTTTCTTTTGTTCACACGCAGTCAAATTACATACAAAATTAAATAAAAGTCATATTTTACCTCATATTAATAATCTCTCTTTTGTGATTAAATGAAATAAATAAACAAAAGTTGTATTTTGTAGGAATTTAGATAAATGGTCTCTTTTCCATGAGTGAACCAAACCCAGTGTGTGTGTGTGAGTGTGAGATGTGTGTGTGTGTGTGTGTGTGTGTGTGTGTACTCACATTTTCTTAATCCTGGTTTGATCCTGAATTATCCACCATGGTCCACACTACAAAAACACACAACAGACAGTGGATGAGTCTCACACATAAACACACACTACAAACACACACACACACACACACACACACACACACACACACGCAGAAGAGTGGCAAAAGAGGAGAGGAAAAAAGGAGGGAAATTCAAATCGTCCTCTTACGGCAGCTTCTAAAAAAACGAAGAAATGATGAAAGAGACGAAAGCCAGTTCAGCTGAAGAAAGCAGTTTTATCTGCCTTTGAGTCTACACCAACTTTTGAGCGAGAAAGAGAGAGAAGGTCAGGAAACTAGCACTGAACAATACCACAGTACTGCCCAGATGACTTAGTAACACACACACACACACACACACACACACAGTGTACTGACTTAAGTCGACAGTGTTGATTCATCTGTGTGGAGAGACGCTTCACTCCTGAGTCTCCTGGGTGATTGTAGCTCAGATCCAGTTCTCTCAGGTGTGAGGGGTTTGAACTCAGAGCTGAAGCCAGAGAAGAACAACCTTCCTCTGTCACTAAACAACCAGACAACCTACACAAAGAGAAAAAAAAAAAAAAAAAGAGACAGAGAATATCAACTCGTCGTCTGGTTTGTGAAGTGTGATTCATTGTAAAGGTTCCACTCTGTTTTACCATAAATGTTGACTTTGCTAAACTATCACATTAACTTAACTCACAGACCAGTTACTAACATTAGCCTTACAGATACTGGGGGAAATTCATCTACTTTTATGATTAGTATATTTAACACACAACAGTATTTTAATAACCATACTATACATCAACTCTGTGTCATATTAATGTGAACATAGTCATTTTAGACACTGTATTTATGTTCCGATTAATACTGACCTCAGCATCTCCAGTTTACAGTGTGGATTCTTCAGTCCCACACAGAGAAACTTCACTCCTGAATCCTGAAGGTCATTGTTACTCAGGTCCAGTTCTGTCAGGGGACAGTTTACTAACTGTAGAACTGAGGCTATAGATGAACAGGACTGTTCAGTGAGTTTACAGAGAGCAAGTCTAGAGAGAGAGAGAAACAAGTTTTATCCCAGTGAGGTTTAACTGAACAGGATTTTCCATATGGCTCAAACACTAGTTAAGAGTCAGAACATTTTCCTGTCTTGCGATAAACACTGTCACATCATCAGTGTCTCCTGATATCTGACATCTTTACTATCAAGTTTTCAATTTTACTTTAAGCACAATATCACTGTTTAGGGCTTTACATGCCCACAGGTTTACAACAAAGAAAACAGGATGACACTCCCTAACTTAATCCTCATAGCGGGCAAGAAAAAAATCCCCAATTCCAAAGTCACATCCCTTTGCAAGCAGCTGTTTAGTATTTTCTTACATTTATCAATGGTATTTTGAATATTATTCTTCTCCCTAGAGTCTGGACATTCGGTTATCCGAATTCCTAAATATCGAGTATCTTTTTTGACTGGTATATTATGCAATGAAGAATAGGAGCAGTTGTGGATGCTCATAAATTCACATTTGTTAAGGTTCAAATGCAGACCAAAAGCTTGAGAGAATAACTCTATTGTTTGTAAGGCCAAAGGAATCTGCTCTTTGTTCTCTAGAAAAAGTGTTGTGTTATCAGCTAACTGACTTATAATTAATTTTTGTTCATTTATGTTTCATCCCTCAATACTGGAATTTTTTATGAAAATAATTCAGTAATTTAGTAACAGCAATGAATAAGAGAGGTAAAATACTACGTCCCTGTCTTATGCCTTGACCTATGTTGAATCTGGGGCATACGCCTTCTGGGAGGGACACACAGCTGTTAATGTCTGTATGTAACATAATAACCATATCTAAAAACCTGTTGCCAAAACCAAAGTGTTTAAGTGTGCCAAAAATAAATGCGTGTTCAGCTGAGTCTAATGCTTTATAAAAATCCAAAAATAAATCATCATAAACCATCATCGTTACTTAAATGACTAATCAGTAAGATCCAGAACCAAGCAGACATTATCATGGACAGATCTCCCCTTAGGGAAACCCAATTGGCTTGTACTGATAATTTTCGACGCACCTCCTTTTAATCTTGGTGTCAAGATTTGTGAAAATTTTATAATCCGTGTTTAGAAGCGTAATAGGTCGTAAATTGCTTAAAATTCTTTTGTCTTTTTCGGGTTTAAGAATTATTTTAATTAAAGTGAGAACCGCTTATGGTGATCACGTCTGTCCGGGTGAAATTGATCACTATAATCGGACGATCATTATCAGTGATTTTGTTTTTTTTGTTTTTTCTTTATTTCTCACGCAGATTAGCCTACCATCTAATTGACAGTCGTATATTTATTACATGCTTCAAACGCTTTTCAAATTACAGTACTGTACAAACTAAATTACTGAACTCTGTATAGGCTAATTCAAATACACTACAGTACAGTACTGCATATAAAATGTAGCTTATTGTAGTTTCAAATTATAATTAGGCTATAGCCTAAAACGTAAAAGTATTATGCGGGTTACAAAATACGATAACTTCAGTAGTGAAAATACAGGCTTCCCGACTTCCCAACAGCACGCCCGGGTTTCAGTTGGCCAGTTTTTAACAGAATTGAAAACAAGTCGTAGGCTATCAATGCCGAACTGGTAACAGAGTTTGAAATCAAATTTAGCCGTAAAATAATCTAAGGAACAGCAAGTTTCGCTGTTGCGTCTTCTTGGCTCCTTTTTGACAGTTTGCCATAAGCTTCGATGAGACTGCGTTTGTCACTGAGAGAAAATGATTTTCTTTTCCCCGATCATTTCTGTGCACGCAGCAAGGTGCTAGCCGAAGCAGACGGGTTTCAGCGAGATAAAGTGGGCTTATGAAAGTAAGGTTTTATCCATATGTTTTCAAGTACAAAAAGATCCAAAATGAACACTGTAATCGGACTACTTGATTACTATAAGCGAACTATTTAGTACTGCACTTGTACAGGAATGATTCTGTCCTGAGCTTTTTGATCCATATAAGCGGTTGATCACAATAACCGTGATCACTATTAGCGGTTTCCACTGTGTACCTTGTTTCATTGTAGCCATTAGCTCCTTTTGTATAATGCATTCATTAATTGCCTGGAACAGTAATATTTTGATTCATCCCAAAAATGTTTGTAAAGTTGGCTATTATTTCATCTGGACCCGGAGAACGGCTAGATGCTATCTTTTTGATGGTGCAATCAAATCCTTCAATTCTCAAATCTTCCTCACAGTCTATTATTGCTTGTTGCAGACCGGACTTCCGGATTTTGTAATTCCAGGGAAAATCTGAGAGCGAGGAAAATCGGGCAGTTACAGGGTCTGTGGCTTCCATTCACTTGTCACATAACCGCTGGGCAGGCTCAGTGTAGGAACGACTCATTTGTTCATGAATCATAACTATGGGTCTTCGGGTCTTTATTTTCACTGCTCTGATATCACTCTCACTAATCAAACTGCCCTTTGTCCCAGTGTCCAGCTTGAGTGGAATAAAGGCTCCGTTTATTTGTAATGGCATCATCCACTCATCCTTTTTAACACTGTTCACATTAGACTGCTCAGTGTGTGTCTGTTCAGAATTACCAACGCCCACAAAGAGGATATCACTAAGATCAGTCCCTTCTACCATACACACATGCTGACCCTTTTACATCGATTTGTAAAAATGATTTTTCCTTTACACTTTGCACAGTATTTGACATAAACTTGACACTGCTTTGGAACATGTCACAGGTCACATCTTTTACTCTTTTACAATTAAATGTGTCTCCCTCCAATTGTTTTTGAACTTTCTTTGATCAGTAATTCTTTGCTTTTCCAGACACCATTATGTCTACTGCTGGGCTTTCACTGACCATGGCTCCCAACATTTCACAAAATGTTTTATTGTGTTTCAGAGTTCATTCACTCACCTGACATATATGGATATAATCACAAAATGGACCACAAAAAAAAACATGGAACACTGCTCTGTCATCCCTAAGTAACACACACAGCAAAACACTAAATCTAGACTGTGTAGAACTCAGAGGGAAAAGAACAAAAGCAGAAAACCCATCACACTACATATGTAGCACTTAGGGGGCGTGATTACCACCTAGGATTCAGAGCTTGACTATGCCACTCCCAGTTATGAGGTTTAGATCCCAAAAAATCTTTTTCTTTTATTTTGTACAAACATTCATAGCAAAGATAAAAGCTATGCAGAAATTCAGTAGTGAAAGAAAAAAAAAATTCTATGTCCATTCTGCAATGAATGCCTTCAAGAGCAGCTCATCAGAGTGAGAAGAACTGAGGGGTTAAAACAAAGGCGCAAAAAGAAAGAATGAGCCCGGTTTATAAAAGACTCACTTCACAAATCACTTCTAGGAGAAGCGAAGTCTGGGACTTTAACAAGCTCTAAGGAGGAGGTGGAGGAATTTGTTGAGGAAAGGCTTCAGGGACCCAACAAGAAATGAAGCCCCAGCGGAAAACCATGATCTCGGCACTATCCCTCAACAACATCCCTCAGCACAGAACCTCCATTATTGGGGGAGGTTCAAGAGGTCGTCACATAGATCACTCTAGATCATCTTCTGCTCCATGTCCCAGCGGTATACCGTATAAAGTATACAAGAAATGCCCCATGCTCCTCCGAAGGCTTTGGAAGCTTATGCGGGGAATTTGGTCAAGGGGCACTGTCCCGACAAGCTAGAGAAGAGCAGATGGGTGCTTTGTGCCCAAAGAATGGGGCTCCATGCAGATCAGCCAGTTTTGGACCATCTCCTTGCTCAGTGTGGAAGATCTTCTTTTCTGTTCTTGCAAAAAGAATGAGCGCATACATGACCCAGAATGGGTATGTTGACACCTCTATCCATAAGGGGGGAACTGAAGGGTTCTCGGGGTGCTTGGAGCACATGGAGGTTCTTACCCAACTGTTACAAGAAGCAAAGGAGAAGAAAGGCAACCTTACAGTTGTCTGGCTCGACTGCGCTAACGCATATGGGTCTATCCCCCATAACTTGATTCAAGTTGCTATGAATCATTACCACATCCCATATCATATCCAGGGCCTGGTCACCAGCTACTTCAGCGACATCAAGCTACGAATCCAATCTGCCAGGTTTACAACAAAGTGGCAGTCTGTAGAAAAGGGAATTGTAACAGGGTGTACCATCTCCCCCATCTTATTTGTCATGGGAATGAACCTGATCATTTTAGCGGCTAGCAAAGAGTCAAGAGGACCAAAGTCAACAGGCAGCAATCAGGAGATTTATGGACGATCTTACCGTGACAACACCAACCCATGCGCAGGCAAGATGGGTCCTAGCAGAACTTGACTGCATGGCCACTTGGGCAAAGATGACCTTCAAGCCCAAGAAATCAAGGTGTCTGGTGATCCAAAAGGGCAAACTATCTGAAAGGTTCAAGTTACTTGTTCAAGGGGAAGGGATCCCAAACATACAAGGCAATCAAATGCCTCGGAAAATGGTATGACGGTACCCTGACAGATAAAATAGTATCTCCAGCATAGAACAACAAGCTGAAGAGTGGCTTAAGAAGATCAGAAAGTCTGGCCTGCCTGGGAAATACAAGTGTTGGATCTACCAACGTGGCCTGCTTCAGAGATTTATGTTGCTCCTCAATGTGTACGAAGTGTTTATAACATCAGAGTGGAGAGGAAGATCAACAAGCACCTTCCTAGATGGCTTCACATCGATGAGGCTCTACATAAGGTCTGGACAGCTCCAGCGGCCCTTGTCTTCAGGGCACACACCAGCATCAAGCACTAATGAACTACGAGAATTATTTAAAAGAAAAAAACATACCATCTTTCAGCTCGCCGACCAGCACGCCAGCCAAACAGCACGCCGAAACCCACAGGTGTGTTCGTAAATTACGAATCGTAATCTGGCGCTAAACTTACGCAATTACCTATAAACCTATGACAGCACACCTATGTGGGTACACCAGACTAGGTCCTAGAGTCCTACCGGTTACACATATAAAGGAGTGCACTCACTATACTGGACTCATGACTGGATGAATGTGAAGTCATTGATCTCTATGGTCAAATCAAAATCAAACACACAATGAGTAGCTGGAAAATAACATGATTTGATTGGCTGATGCCTAGCTCCCATTAGACTGTGTGTCTCTCATCTCCTCATTCTCCCACCACACAAGGAAAGAAAAGAAACAGAAATCAAAAACAGGGACAGACTCATGTCCTTGGAAAACGTCCTTTCATTGTGAACATGTTCTTACACTCCCACACTCCCAGCATCCAATCAGAGAGAGAGAAGATAATATTCACACACTGATACGAATGTCTCTGTGACCTATCTGTAAGCATCAGTTTTGTCTACACTGTCCAAATGTTTATTTTGCTTGGAAAAAAATATTTATGTGACTAGAATGACTGGGAAAATTACCAACAAGTTGCTCCATTCAGAATTACTGACCTCAGTGTTTCCAATTTACAGTTTGGATTCTTTAGTGCGGCACAGAGCATCGTCACTCCTGAATCCTGAAGACCAGTGTTACTCAGGTCCAGTTGTTTCAGGGGATAGTTCACTGACATCAGAGCTGAGGCGATAGTTTCACAGGACTGCTGAGTGAGTTTAGAGTCTCTGAGTCTACACAGGGAGAAGGAAAACAAAACACTGACTTTTTAAAGAATAAAATTATCCTGTAAATCACTTCTATGGCTGGACTCTGGTGACATTTTTATCATGACGTTTTATCGTTGTTGTATTGAAATTTTGATTTTGTAACCATCGTCCACATTCAAATATTGAAATATTGTATTTGTAGCTGCTCTATGAACACAGCATTTCCCAGGAGGCATCTGAAATATATAAAATACTAGATTGTTCACTCAGTGTTAAAAACATCATTTCTGATGAGCAGATAGATAACAATGTGTAATATGTCTTTCAGATCGATCACTGTTTCATAATATCAGCTTTCACAAGATTTTCATCAGTCTTATTGTCCTTTTGTAATTTGGTGTATAGATGAATTATTGTAATGAAATTCATTACATTATATTTGTTCCACAAAGACATACCAAAATATGACTACAATTAAATGTGTCTCTCTCCAATTGCTTTTGAACTTTCTTTGATCAGTAATTCTTTGCTTTTCCAGACACCATTATGTCTACTGCTGGGCTTTCACTGACCATGGCTCCCAACATTTCACAAATGGTTTTATTGTGTTTCAGAGTTCATTCACTCACCTGACGTATATGGATATAATCACATAATGGAGCACAAATAACATGGAATATTACTCTGTCGTCCCTAGTTAACATGCACAGCAAAACACTAAATCTAGGCCGTTCTGAATGAAACAAACCTGTTCACACTAGTAAATGTACTCTTAGAGTCTACTGTGTGAGAAGATTAGAAATATCAGAAACCTGCCATTGTTGATGATGCTGTTTGTTCCCTCTGGAGAGTGACTCTGCTTCTGACTGTTGGTCTTACTATTGTCATCAGACCCAGCTTTGATCTTTTTCATCAAGTCAAATAATGTGATTTGATGTGTTCACTTCATTACTGATTCATACACTATTGCAGTGTTAACTATGGGGATCAGTGACTGTGTAGAGCTCAGAGGAAAAAGAACAAAAGCAGAAAACCCATCACAGTACATATAAAGGAGTGCACTCATTATACTGGACTCATGACTGGATGAATGTGAAGTCATTGATCTCTGTGGTCAAATCAAAATCAAACACACAATGAGTAGCTGGAAAATAACATGATTTGATTGGCTGATGCCTAGCTCCCATTAGACTGTCTGTCTCTCATCTCTTCATTCTCCAACCACACAAGGAGAGAAAAGAAACAAACAGAAATCAAAAACAGGGACAGACTCATGTCCTTGGAAAACGTCCTTTCATTGTGAACATGTTCTTACACTCCCACACTCCCAGCATCCAATCAGAGAGAGAGAAGATAATATTCACACACTGATACAAATGTCTCTGTGACCTATCTGTAAGCATCAGTTTTGTCTACACTGTCCAAATGTTTATTTTGCCTGGAAAAAAATATTTATGTGACTAGAATGACTGGGAAAATTACCAACAAGTTGCTCCATTCAGAATTACTGACCTCAGTGTTTCCAATTTACAGTTTGGATTCTTTAGTGCGGCACAGAGCATCGTCACTCCTGAATCCTGAAGACCAGTGTTACTCAGGTCCAGTTCTCTCAGAGGACAGTTCACTGACATCAGAGCTGAGGTGATAGTTTCACAGGACTGCTGAGTGAGTTTAGAGTCTCTGAGTCTACACAGGGAGAAGGAAAACAAAACACTGACTTTTTAAAGAATAAAATTATCCTGTAAATCACCTCTATGGCTGGACTCTGGTGACATTTTTATCATGACGTTTTATCGTTGTTGTATTGAAATTTTGATCTTGTAACCATCGTCCACATTCAAATATTGAAATATTGTATTTGTAGCTGCTCTATGAACACAGCATTTCCCAGGAGGCATCTGAAATATACACTGTAAACAATATAGACAATACTATATTATTCACTCAGTGTTAAAAACATCACTTCTGATGAGTAGATAAATAACAATGCCCAATACTTCTTTCAGATCAATCACTGTGTCCTATTCAGAATATGTTTTATCAAATCAGCTTTAACAAGAGTTTTTACCCTTTGTAATTGGGTGTATAGATGAATTATTGCAATGAAATTCATTACATTATATGTATTCCACAAAGACATACCAAAGTATAACTAGAGAATTCCCACCATTTTCCTTCAGATAAAGCTGATAAAGAGTGGATATCTTTTTTTCATAAAAAATGAAACTGAAAACTCACAGAGCTTTTCTGCAGCACCTCACAGCTGGGAGCAGTCTCCTACGACCCTCATCTGATGTCTTGTATTTCTTCAGGTCAAACTCATCCAGCACCTCCTCTGACATCAGAAACATGTAGGCCAGTGCTGTGCAGTGTGCAAGTGAGAGTTCAGTTCTATAATTTTCAGACTTGATAAAAGCTTGAATTTCTTCATGGAGAGAGTGATCATTCATTTCAGTCAGGCAGTGCAGTAAATTGATCCATCTCTCAGGTGGGACACCGTCTTTATTTAACTCTTTGATGTAACGGCTTATTTTCTCGATGCTCTCCTGGTTGTTCTGTGTGTGTGTCAGCAGGCCTTGTAAGAGTTTCTGGTTGGACTCCAGTGAGATGCCATGAAGGAAGCGGACAAACAGATCGAGATGTCCATCCTTACTCTCCAAAGATATATCTACAACTTTCTTCAGCAAGTCTTCCAAGGAAACATTCTCTGGCACAGGTCTGGTCTTTTTCTTCAGTGCTTCCATGATCTCTGCATAGCAGTAAAACACATAGAGAGCAGCAAAGAACTCTTGAACACTCAGATGCACAAAGCAGTAGACCTTCTTCTGACGAAGTACAGATTCCTCCTTAAAGATCTCAGTACAAATCCCAGAGTACACTGTGGCCTCACTCACATCAATGTCACATTCTCTCAGATCCCCTTCATAAAACATGACATTGCCCCTCAGCAACTGATTAAAAGCCAGTTCAGCAAGTTTCAGAAAAATTTCCTTGCTTGATTCCAGAAGAATCTTTGGGTCTGTCACAGTTTTCTCTTCATATTTCTGCTTCTTCATTTTAGTCTGAATGAGCAGAAAGTGTGTGTACATCTCAGTCAGAGTTTTAGGGATCTCTTTAACATTGCCTTGACACAGCATTTCCTGAAGCACAGTGGCCAAAATCCAACAGGACACTGGGATGTGACACATGATGTGGAGACTCACTGATGTCTTGATGTGTGAGATGATTCTGTTGGCTTGACTCTCATCACTGGCTCTTTTTCTAAAGTATTCCTCTTTCTGGGAATCACGGAATCCTTGGACTTCTGTCACACGACTGATGAACTGAGAAGGAATCTGACTGGCTGCTGCTGGTCTGGAGGTTATCCAGATGAGTGCAGAGAGAAGAAGATTTCCTTGAATGAGGTTTGATATCAGTATATTCACTGATGATGTTGTGGTCACATCACACAGCTTCTCCGGAATATTCAACTGAATTCGACTCTCATCAAAACCATCAAAGATGAACAGCATTTTAAAGTCATTATATTTCTTTGGATCCAGGTCTTTCAGCTCTGGGTGAAACTCTAGCAGGAGTCCATGAAGGCTGAACTGTTCATCTTTAACCAAGTTCAGTTCTCTAAAAGGAAGAACCAGCATGAAATCAATGTCCTGATTGGTCCTTCCTTCTGCCCAGTCCAGAGTGAACTTGTGCACAGAGACTGTTTTTCCAATTCCAGCAATGCCCTTGGTGAGTACAGTTCTGATTTCTGGCTTTTGTCTGTCCGCTCCAGATTCTTGACAAGACAAGGCTTTTTCCTCCTCTTCAGTTCTGTTGGTTGACAAGGGTTTGAAGATGTCATTGCAGCTGATTGGTTTGTCTTGAGAACCCCATTTCCTGGATGCTGTTTCAATCTGTAAAACCTCATGCATCTCATTCACTCCTTCACTCTCTCCCTCTGTGATGTAGAGCTCTGTGTAAATGCTGTTGAGGAGGGTTTGGTTTTCTTTCAGTGCAACACCTTCATATAAGCACTCATACTTCTTTTTCAGGGTGGTTTTATGACCTTCAATGATTCTTGGCAGGACATCATCTGACTCAGACACGGATGTGTTGTGTTGGATATTTTGGCAACATCCAGACTGATCCTCAAATACATCTGTCTCCCTACTGCAGAGAGAGAGAGAGAGCGAGAGAGAGAGAGAGAGCGAGAGAGAAAGAGAGAGAAGAGCAGGGGTTCAGTAAAAGAAAAAAAATGTCTCAGAACCTGCTGACACAGGCCACGCCTGGACTGACCCTGGATCAGACCTGAGTTTCCATATTTGACAGACACTTTCTTTGGGAGACATATGACTCCATCAAGGCTAGCAGGCTGAACCCTTCTCATCTTTAGGACTCATGTGCAGTTGGGATGATAGTGATGAAGTGTAACAATAATGATTGACAGCTGTTTAGGGCTTAGCCGTGACTATTGAGGGAAAAGTGCTGTTAATTCACTGCCCACATTTTTCCTGTCTGTCCAGGGATCAAACCAGCAATGGTTCGGTCCCAAGCCCACTTCACTAACCTTTAGGCCCCGGCTCAGTTTTATCACTGACAGAATTTCAGACAGAATGAACCCTCGATCAGTGTTAATGTCAATTAAAAACCAATGTCATTCAAATAATTGTTCTCTGAAATCTTTCTCCACAGTTCTGATGGTTGTCCTTGCAGTGTGAACTGTGGCCTTGTTGGATGAGAATGGTGTGTAATGAATGGGGCTGACTGGGTCTTGCCACAGCCTGTGAGGCCTGGGATTTAGTGTATGGACCCAGAAGCAAACTCTTCAGAGATTTTTAAAAAGGGTGATTTAAAATGATCAAAAATCAGCAAATCAGAAAACACAGGGGCAAAACACAGTACTCACAGAAAGCAGGCAAAGGTCAGAAAACACAGGGGCAAAACACAGTACTCACAGAAAGCAGGCAAAGGTCAGAAAACACAGGGGCAAAACACAGTACTCACAGAAAGCAGGCAAAGGTCAGAAAACACAGGGGCAAAACACAGTACTCACAGAAAGCAGGCAAAGGTCAGAAAACACAGGGACAAACACAGTACTCACAGAAAGCAGGCAAAGGTCAGAAAACACAGGGACAAACACAGTACTCACAGAACACAGGCAAAGGTCAGAATACACAGGGGCAAACACAGTACTCACAGAAAGCAGGCAAAGGTCAGAAAACACAGGGGCAAACAGTCCGGAGAATTCACCAGAAACCAAAAGGGCTTGACAAGAGCAGAAATCCAAAATACAACGCAGTAGATAAGAAACATGAGCAAGAAACAGAACAGTCATGAAAGAACCACAAGAGAACCTTCCAAAAGCTGGATGGTTGAGACATGGCTTTTAAAACAGTGTAATGAGGAGATGGTGAACAGGTGAGTTGAGGGATCAGTGGTGATCAGTGTGATGGTGAAAACCTGGAGCGGAGCCCAGGAACAGGACACAAACGGAGGAGAGGGTTAGACAGTGGAAGGATGAGACTGGATTGTGACAGGTCTATTTAATGCTTGTATGATTGTTCCTGTAGAAACCACAGTAATGCATGAGGGCTGTTACACAGGGAGAGACATTGTACTGCAAAGCTGCGTATGTGTTATGTCTTCCAGTATTACCACACACCAGCACAACCCTATACACCAGTTCATCACTCTTTCCCAGTACTGACTGATACTGGTCTTTACTGTGCTGTCCTGTTATGTGAACTTTGTTTCCTCTGTGAGTGGAGTCAATCACACGTTTATATTTTCTCATGTTTTCTATGGGAACTAAAGCCACACAATCCTTTAGTGAATCTGACCCTCAGTGTCAGTTACATTTATGGACTCACTGTGACTCAGAGGGGACTGGTTCTCTGCTAAATTTCAGAGGGGGATCCATGGATATTTCACTCTTCATAGACACACAGCTGGGCACTGGAGATCCTGGTCTCTGTGACTTAGTTCTGGGAGAATTGAGCAGGTAAGTCAGTGTATAATATACAGCGTATCATATGTCGTAAACACTGGTCAGTGTGACAGACTGACAATAAGGAATCATCTGCTGAAAAATCATTGAAGAGTTTCCAGGTAAAGTGACTGAATCAGTGTGTGACATTTCCTGTTGTTTGGTGACCACTTCATTTAATCATATCAATGTTTGGTTTCATAACAGCCAAGAACTACAACATATGAACAGCATTTTGTTTGTGTTTTAGTTTCACTCTCTTTGATTCCAAATATCTGAATGAAAATATCCACACATCTCACTGTAACCTGTGTGATCTCTATTTATCTGTGTTTGACATTATCAGCATGAATATATTATACACAGTGTTAATATCAACTTATATTATACACATAGTTAATACGGTATAAATACAGTCACTCACTGTGACTCAGAGGGGACTGGTTCTCTGCTGAAGTTTGGAAGTTCATGCATGGATTCGTCACTCTTCACAGACACACAGCTGGGTACTGGAGATCCTGGTCTCTGTGTCCTGTAGTCAACAGGATCCTCCTCCTCACACTGTCCAGACTGACTCATTCTACAGACAGTGTTCTTCTCCTCTCTGTCCCCACAGTCAATCCTTTCAGTTTTCTCCATTCTCACAATGTGAGACCTGTTCAGACAGTGCAACTGATTTGGTCCTGTGGACACACACGGACACGCACACACACGGACACGCGCACACACACACACACACACACACACACACACACACACACACAGAGTCATAAACAGGAGTGTGTATGGAGACCAAATATACAGTGTGTGGTGGCCATGTTGATTAGCTTGTTTCTGTTCAGATTCACTCCTATCTGTCTTAAAAACTAAACTTCCCAATAAACTCCTCATCTGTCAGTTATAACATTAACTCTCTTTATGTTACTGACATAAAGTAAGAGTGTGTTTGTTTTCAATTAATAATATATCATTTAATAAAACAGAAGACAGTGTCTGTGTCTTCATCCAAACAGCTATATGTCTCATATACAACACACTAACATTAATATATTCATAACATTCTGTGAAAATCACAGGAGCAGGACTGTGTTTTTCCCTCTTCATTTAGTTAATGTTTCACCCTCAGCACATTCAACATCACACAAGTGACGCCCGAAGTGATCTGACAGGTAAAAACTGATCCTCCATCTTTAGATCTTGATATCATAAAATGACAGCAGTAGATTCAGAGGTAATTTAGTCTATCTTGGGCCTAATTCATGCTGCAGAGGGAGACAATAGTCCACTTGTATGTATATATATATATATATATATATATATATATATATATATATATATATATATATATGTGTGTGTGTGTATGTGTGTGTGTGTGTGTGTGTATACATCATAAAATAAAACTCATATGTGTTGTGGTTAGTGAGAGTTTCATATGAATGTGTCTTTTCTAATGTGAGACCCTGACTCCCTTACAGTCTTTACAAATGATAAGAAACCAGATCAAACCCTCAACCAGTGACTCACAGAAACCACATCAAACCCTCAACCAGTGACTCACAGAAACCACAAAACCACATCAAATACTCAACCAGTGACTCGCAGAAAATGTCAAATTCCCATGAATAAAATGCACAATGCACATCTGATGCTATTGTCATGTTTATTGTCGGCTCTACTAACGTCTCTCAATAACATGTTTACTGTGTTGGTGAAAAACTGTGGTGTATTTAAGAGCGAAAATAACATGCACAGCTTCCCGTATTCAAAGACAAATTATCAAAATGTGTTTCATATAAATGTGAAACACATGAAGTTGAGAAGAATATTGCATTACCTTCTGTCAGGTGACTCTGTAAGTCTTCAGTCAGACAGGTCCAGTTCACCATCAGTCCAGACTGTTGGGAAAGTTCTGGTTCCCTAGTTCAGAACTCAGAACACATGTTTAAAATCTGAATGACTCTTGTCTGGGTTACTCCAAGGTGTCTGTTAAAAATGTCTCTCTCCAAATGTGTCTCAGTCTCCACAGAGAGACACAGCTACACACCCTGAGTTCAAAGAGCAGGAATCAAACAAGTTAGTTCCTGGTTTAAGAGGGACAAAGATCAAACTTCAAATCATATAAACAACAATAAACCCTTAGTCCACTTTATTCTCATTATGTTCCACTGGTCAGGTAGAAATGGTATAGAGACATAAGGTTTTAAGGTTTTGACTGTATTCACACAGTGACATTTTAGTGTGAGAGAGTGAGAGAGAACCAAATCTTTGATTGAGTACATAAATAAAAATCTAACAAAAACCAAACTATCAAATCATTAAACTATCAATTATAAACCTAACACACACTATAAAGCCACGGACTCACACACACACACAAACACACACAATGCCACACACACACACACACACACACACACACACACACACACACACACATATTCACTCACACACACACACACATAGAACTTTATTTCACTGCATTTTTGCTCATATTTCCCACTGTCAGACAATCTCTGTTCAGTTCTAACACTGCAGAAATATGATCCATCATCGATGAAAGAAGAGAGTTTAATCGACTCGGGCAGACGCATTGAAGACGAAACTCTGACGGAAGAATTAGAGGCGGAGACTGAAGGCGCGCTGCAGTATCAGATCTGCATTATTGTGTGGAAGGCTCCTGTAAACAGACCCATTCAGAAGGCTCAGGAGTCTGAGAGTGTGTGTGATCAATGCAAGTGCAGTTTCAGAACTATCACTAAATAAGCAGACTGTTAAACTGCCTAAGTTAGAGATAGAGAAGTTTGACGGAGAAATCAAGGGGTCAGGACTAAATACAGCGTTGAATATTGACTTAGAAAACACTGGGCACGACTTTCAGGCTCTTGTGCACTGTCCTGTGCCCTAAATTCTCCCTAAAAAATCAATACAAACCCTTAAGTCACTAACTTAGCCATTTGACAGCTACATTTGATAGCTATGGTCCGATCTGATCAAAGGCAGAATCATTCCATTGTGAAGCCGTTTTTGGATACGCAAATCATTTCTCCCACCACGCCCCAAAATAGCTCTGTTTGTTGATTTTTTTTTCCCAATACAAAGGTGACGGTATAAACCATTCTACAGCTTAAAATTCTCAACGTCACTGGATCTGATTGCTAAATTAATAGTCTCAGCTCCCATATTTCAGTATTTACCACTTTACTGTGGCCTGTTTGGAAAAAGTGATTGTGCCTTTAATGTTTAAAACATCAGGAAGAACAGGTAAAGTAATATTTGTCTATTTTCTGTTTATGTGGTGGTGCACCGCTGCTGAATAACACAGGAAGTCATTCGCTACTTTGCCAAAGTTATGTTAGCTAAGCTAACTGACTAGCTATGTAATATTATAATGGGACTCTTGGGAGCTTTTGAGGCCGTTATACCTGTGAGGGTCGTCTTTACGGATATTGAGGCTCCAGTAGCCTTCCGCGGTGGCTAGGCTACATCACTCATTACTGCTGCTGTTATCTGGAGTTCACCTGTATTGCAGCAGAGAACACCTGTATAGCGTTCACCTGTATTGCGAGCCCTCCACTGCATTTCCCCCGCGTCTGAGGAAAGGCGACCATTGGCCATTTATAAAGTGTGCATTTGTTTGTTCTCACTGTAATTCTTCTCTAATCCAAACAAGAAAGAACTTGGCGCATCCATCTCCCTTAACACTGTGAATCCAGCTCTTACAAGTGGCCCCTTTCTGCTCTGTTCTGAAAGACTGCTCCCATGTCCCGCCATAATTCTTCCAGATAAGTCCACACACCCTCTCCATTCTGCTGTTTTTTCAAGCATAGCCACCTCCCTTTTTGCCTCCGTTGAGGAGCATGCAGTGTATTGCTAGCAGAAAAGCCTAATTTGGAACTTCCCAACATCCCACCATTGCCTTAATGAACAAAACTCCTTTTTCCTGTCTCTCCTCTTTCCCCAAAATTCATTCAGTTTAGGGCAAAAGGCTGCATCTTGTAAGAGCCTTACATTGAACTTCCAATATGCTGTTCCTCTGTGACTCGACACAGTAGATAGATGTACCATTGTGGCATGATGGTCTGAGAAACCAACAGGGCAAATAAAAGCTCTGATTATTCGATTAACGTGTTGTCTAAAACATATAAACAATCAAGCCATACTCCACTCACCGTGTCTTCTGACACTTTTATTCAAGTAAACAGTCTTATGGAAGGATGCTTTGTCCTCCACCTATCCAGTAAATCATAACACAGTATTATGTCATTTAAAGTCTCAGCTGACATTAGACGAGGTTCTTCACCAGTCCTATCTTTTACAAAGTCCACTAGACAGTTCCAATCACCTCTCAATACTAACACCGCATCTTGCGTAAACTGTGACAGCTCTTTTTTATATGGTTTAAAAGCATCCCTCTTTCTCTACCTACAGTTGGTGCATACACATTTACAAAGATATACTCTTGGGTGTTAATCTTAGCTTGTACCACTAAAACCCATCCCTTACACACTTGCTTTTGTGAGATTCTGTTCATGAGTACACTGGAGGAGAAAAGCACTGCCACTCCTGCACTAACACTGGTACCATGACTCATTATTATTTTCCCTTTCCACCACATTTCCCACTGTCCTTCATTTTCACTGTCACTGTGGGTATCCTCCAGAAATAATATGTCTATGGTTTTGTGTTTGGCGTGTTCTGCCAGCATTTCACGCTTGCGCTCATCTCTAGCGCCATTAATGTTTAAGGAAGCTGAGCATAAGACTGAGAAAGAGAAAACAGACTGGAAACCAAAAGCAGAACCCACCCATGAGGTGAAACGAAAACTACTGTTTATTCTATGGCAACTCTTTGCGAACTGTTGCCACCCACTTCTTAAGCCTAAATCTCTTCTTGGGTGACAACACACTCAAGTCTTGGGTCTTTGTAACATATTGAACAGATCTTAAAAACTTGACAGGATCAGGAGAGAACGTGGCCAGTGACACATTCTTTTTCCCTTTCATAACTGACAAAAAATTATTTAGCTGTGCTAATGTGTACATGTCACCTGGTTGGCTTAGCGAAGTCTCCACCACACCTGAGCAGTCAGATACGATACTTTCCCCCTCCGACTCATCAACACCTTCCTCCATACGCTGTGCTTCTTCCTCCCCTACAGTTCCTTCGTCCAACTTTTGACTCTAAATACCCGATATCGATGTTCTTTTACCTTGTTCACCGCTGGAGAGAGAGAGAGAACAGTCAGTCAGAGAGTGCAGTCAGAATCATGGTGAGCTCCTGATAAAAAATGAAAAATTAACCTAAAAGTGAGACAAAAACAGTAAAATGTGATGGAGTTTCCAAACAGGAAGAAATGGAAAAACATTTCTAATCTAATTCTTGGACTTTCATGTGGATTATTACAAAAGAACACAAGAAAAGGGAAAACTGAAGGGATACTGACTGTTACAAACAGTCAACCCTGACTGCAGGCCAAGGGCATTTGCCCAAGAAGTGTTGTTTCTAAGACATACAATATTATTACAATATTAATACATGTGTTATTACCTATTAGAAGATCTATCATCTATTAGCAAATTAGCAGACTAGCATAGCAAACTGACTTGACAGTGGAGAGTGACAGTTAGAGCAGTAAACATTTTTTCACGTTAGTAAAAAAAGAACTCTTCCTCCCATTCACTGTGAAAATGATAAGTTTTCTTCCTTTTTTTCTGCCATGTTTTTGTGGGTAGAAACCGCATTCATCTCCTCATCTTCGCAGCGCTCGCGAACTCATCTCAGCAAAGCTGTGGTTTGTCATGCTAGACTGACCTCTGAACCATACTACGCCAGAGTTCATGTATTTTAAACTTTTTTTTATGATCATTTTTTTTTACGTTTTTATATATTCGTTTTTAAATCTACATCACTGTAAATATAATTCAAAAAGAATAGCAACACAGTTAAATAAAATTTTAGACTGAGCTCGTTGGTGATTAGTGCTATTTTTTATTTTACTGATCTGGTGCCCGCGGGCACCACGTTGGTGACCCCTGCTCTAAGGAAAAGAAAAAACATAAAGAGCATGTCTTAAGAAGTAATCCAGAGGTCCTCTTTACAGACTTTACAAAGCACAGGGACAAAAGAGTTAAAAACAATCTGATATTTCACATCAACTGCTTGGATCTGAGTGGAAATCTGTCCCCTGCAAACAATACGATCACATATGTAAGGAAGGCATTGGACGCGGAGGCAGACTAACAGTCTGTGAGGATGAAAACCTGTACACAGACAACCCTGAGTTGACCATCACCTACTACACTAAGGCTACAATCTTAGTCCAGGGACATGAAAATTGTTTGAGTTCCTTTGAGCAGGCATTCCCTAAACTGAAAGCAGAGGTACAGAAAGAGAAATCGTCAGGCTACTTCGAAAATGAAGAACAGATAAAGGAGATAACATCCACCTTGACCCCTGCTCCACCATCACCCCTTAGCTCTGAGAGACAGTTAAGAGAAAGTCTGGCCCTTCTTGAACTGGAATTGGCAGAATTTAAGGAGCTCATGCAGGCCAGGCTAAACCATTCCCCCTACGACTCCAGGCAGCTCCAAGAGGAGCTTCAGCAGCTGAGGACTAATACCCAGACCACCATCTCTGAGCTCAGATATATACCATCCAGAGTATTCAGGAGGAGAACAAAAGTCTCAGAGCCCATATGGCAAAGTTAAAAGAAGATGCCAGCGACAGGGAGAAAACCATCTCAAGGCAAATAACACAGGTGCAGGAGCAAATGGAGGTAAAACAGACTTCAGCAACTGACATACAAAGGGAGAAACACACAGCAACAAACACACAGGCATACACAGAGGTGCAGCTCCCTCTGCCCAGCACCTCAAATAAACAGTTAAACTCACGGCCAAATTCGGATAACAAACAAGCAAAACACACCATGCAGGCTCCACCACCAACAACACACACCACTGACACACAATCAGTCACTGAATCCTCTCCTCACCCCCCCACACCCATAGAGACACTGTCTGCTTTACAGAATATGGCAACACCAGACTCCCAGGAGTCGCTTCTCATGGACTCAAACGGAAAGTTCCTGAACCCTGAAAGACTCTTTCCTGGACAACGTGTAACAACCAAACGCTGCAGTAACACCAGCCAGGCCCTTCGTCTCCTTAATCAGCGCACCCTTGGCAGACCCAACTGTATCATTGTCCACACTGGGACAAATGACCTCCCCAACCTTCCCAAGGTCGCGGGACTGCAGAAGCAATGACGAAGGTGGTGGAGAAAGCAAGCAGAGAGTTCCCAGAATCCTGCATCATAATTTCTACTCTCCTTCCACGTATAGACATCCCTCCCCACATCATCCATGACATCAATGCAGAGCTAACCAGAAGCTGCTCTGCCCTGCAGTGTCCATATAGCCCATCACCCCTCCATTGGCCCCCGAGATCTGTATGATGGACTTCACCTTCACAAGGATGGTGTCAGAATCTTCACCAGAACTCTCAAAGATGTGGCTCTAGGACGGAATCCAACCAACCCACAGCCCCATCCTCCCTATCTTATCCACTACCCTCCCCCACCTTATATGCAAGGCAACGACTCCTTCACCAACTGGCCTCCCCCCTTAAAACAACCATATACATCACCTCATCGCATGGCAACACAAGCAGCCCAGCACCAAAAAGAAGAGACTCTCTTCTACCAAAACCATCCAACAACCAGAGAGACAGCAGAGTTATGCTGCAGCTCTGACCCAACCCACCCCTGCATCCCACCCCTGCATCAACCCTCTGAGCTGGGAGAAATCAGACACCTGCTCCACAAGCTGTGTGCAGGTCTCCTCAAACAGTGAGGTGAACACAAACACACAGACATATAGGCGACTTAAAAAAAAAAAAATCCAGACAACATAAAATGTTACATTTTAGGAAAATTGCATCAGAACTGTTTTCACTGATTTGTCTCACAAAATTGGTTAATTTCTCATTGTAATTGTATTCGTACCTTCTTTTTGCATTAGCTGTTGGAACATACAGGGTCTCTACTCCTCAACCTTTGGTTTAAAGAGCACAAACCCTGAATTCTTGAAAAGCGTTAAAAACAGTGATACTTACGGAAACTTGGTGTCAAGAAAGAATTGTAACTCAGTGTCCACCAGACTATTATGAGATTATGGTGCCCTCAGTAAAATTAAGAAAAACACGCCATCGCAGAAATTCAGGTGGTATTTTGGTGCGGTGCAAAAATGAATTGGCTAAACATATTTCAGTTATTAAAATGGAAAAAAATCACATCTGGCTAAAACTGCAGGATACTATTGGCATTTTTAAATTTACAACCTACCTCTGTGCTGCTTACATTCCCCCAGTGGAATCAGTCTATTATGACAAAATCTGTTTCAACAATCTCTGAGGAGAAATAAGCCATTTCCAGGCCCAGGGAAAAGTGCTATTGTGTGGAGACTTTAATGCACGGACAGGTACTGAGCCTGACTTGATAGATCCACAGGGCAATGCACATGTGGTTGGCCAGTCCCCTTTGCACCTCTCACCAACCACCATAAGACGAAACAACCTAGACTGTGTGGTGAATAACAGTGAGACAGGGCTGCAGCCTGAGTCCAACACTCTTCAACATCTACATTAATGAGTTAGCCGTGCAATTAGAACAATCTACAGCTCCTGGACTCATCCTTCAAGGCACAAAAGTCAAATTCCTGCTCTATACAGATCACCTGGTGCTCCTGTCACCCTCTGAACAGGGCCTACAGCAGCACCTGGACCTGCTGGAAAAGTACTGCCAGACCTGGGCCCTGGCAGTGAATCCTATAAAAACAAAAATCATGATTTTCCAAAAGAAGCCCAGGTGCCAGGAACACAAATACATGTTCACTCTGGGTAGCACTGTCCTAGAGCACACGATGCAGTATACTTACCTCGGTCTTCCCATTACTGCATCAGGAAGTTTCAGCACGGCAGTGAACGCACTCAAAGAAAAAGCCCGTAGAGCACTCTATGCTATAAAATCTCAATTTTACAATATAAATATACCAATCACAATCTGGTGCAAATTATTTGACAGCATAATACAGCCTGTTGCGCTGTATGGAAGTGAGGTCTGGGGTCCACTCAGTATGCAGGACTACACTACGTGGGACAAGCATCCAACAGAAGCCCTACATGCTGAATTCTGTCGATCTATATTAAAAATCTAAACAAAAACACCCAACAACACATGTAGGGCATGTGTTTGGACGTTATCCATTGGCTTTATCTATTCAAAAACGAACAAAATACACTCCAGTTTGAGACGTTAAAAACCCAGGAACTGAATCCAGAAAAGAGTCCTCTGAGCCAGCTGGTACTGAGGCTCATTAACCCAGTAACAAAAACCAGTACACAACACACTCAGACCAGTACTGCTTCATAACCACCAATTCAATAACTCAGTAACAAAGAGCAAGAAAGAGAGAGAGCGAGAGAGAGAGCCAGTGTGTGTGAGAAAGAGAGAAAGAGAGAGTGTGAGAGAAAGACAGAGAGTGAGTGATTGTGTGACAGAGAGAGAGAGAAAGAGGGAGAGTGAGATTGTGAGAGACAAGGAGAGAGGCAAAAAAGAGAGTTTATGTGTGAGAGAAAGAGATAGTGACAGTGAGTGTGTAAGAGAGAGTGTGTGTGTGTGTGTGAAAGAGAGAGAGAGAGCGTGAGTGAGAGAGTGTGTGCGAATGTGTGTGTTCAGTATCAGAAACACGTTCAATGTTTTTATATTTAATGATATTTTATTTGTGCATGTTCATATTGTGTTTGTAACAAAAGAAATACAAAAAAAAAAATTTAAAGTAAATGTACAAGAATTTCTGAAAAACAAATGCAACCCACGTGAATTAATCCCATACGCTGTAAACCAGTTATAGATAGTTCCTTTAGAGGGCGCACTTCCGAAAAGAAAAAAAAAAACGGTAGCACAGTATACATGCGGGAGTAGAACTGATCTCGCACAGACACCAGAGAACATTCCAGAAGCCAGCCTGTTAGTATCTCATACAGGAGTCAGTCAATTGATTCAGTCAATTTTGATTTCATAATTCACGATAACTCTGTGTTAGAGCCATGTGTAGAGTAACTTTTCCCACGTCTGCATTTGTTGAGCGAAACTCCAGTGAGTTGTTTCTTTTCTTGTGCTATGCTAGCAAATTCGCTAGTCATGTTAGCATGGTATTAGTATATATAGTCAAGTGAATGATAGACCTGGGACTAAATTTGTTGCGTACAAAGGAGTACAAGTTTTTTTTGCGAAAAAAAAAACAATCGGAGTAGTGTTGTATGATGTTCAATCGCATGACTGTATGGACTTGTGTAAGGCAGGTAATCTGTATGTGTGTGTGTGCTAGTGCGTCGAGTGATCGGATGTATGCTACTGTAACAAACTAACCCTTCTGAATGTGTAGTTCGATACCCTACTCTCTTATTGTTACTCTGTATTTGATTTGATTTTTTTTTTTTTGTTATGAAAAAATGCAGATTTTCTAAGTGTACTTTGCAAATGTAAATGTATGTATTTCATAAATTAAGTTAACAGTTAAGTTTTCCTGCATTTTGTTCTTTCTAAGTGCATCCCTTGTTCAGTTAAAGAAATAGCGAGAGAGAGAGAGAGTTTTTTGTAACTAGGTTGTAAGGTTGCAGAATTGACCATAATGAACGTATTCTGTGCCATGCAGATTGTGTGTGTGTGTTTTTTTTAGGAGACTTTTACCACAACTAGACGGTATATTAGATGGCGAGCCAGACCCAGCGGTGAGCGCATGCCGAGATAGTGTGAGGACTTCCTGTCGTCAGACGACCTCCATCAGCTAAGAGACTCAGACAGTGCACTGCTACTCTATCTTTTTTTTTTTTTTTTTTTTCCACACACGATCACATGTACATTTCCACATAAATGACTTGTGCCTACAGCCTGCCTAGGCAGCAACTGTGGGACTGAAAAGAGATATTCTTTTGTATTTGTTTTTTTGTTTTTGTTCCCTGAGGCCTCATTGTCAGTTTTGTAACCTGTTATGCAATTCATGCTTAGAAGTGAATATATTTCTTTTCCTTTAATACATACTTACCTGTTTTTCTACCAAACCATAGTCTTATTGTGCTTTTCTGCCTGCTTACTATCCTCCTACCCGAACCTAGAGCCATGGTGTTAACTTTGCTATGCCCGCTAGTTATCAGTTAGAGAAGAGACCACCAAGTTACACAAACAAACAAACAAATCTCTACAAAACTTTGTAAATGAATGAATAATTGTTTATTAATACAGTCACAGATTTCTGATACATCAATAAAACTCTGACTGTACTTCATACACACACATTTGTAAATGTAAATGGTACATATGAACGTTGTGTGTGTTTATGTGAAAAAGAGAAAAAGAATGTGTGTGTGTGTGTGTGTATGTGTATTTCAGAGTGTGTATGTTTATTTATTTGATCTGACACAGAGACACTGAGGAGTCAAAATAATCAAACCCAAACCCTGCATAGAGGGGTTCAGTGAATGTGCAGTGGAATGTGTGTATGTGTGTGAGTGTGTGTGTGTCAGATGAGACTCTGTAGAGGGACACAGTTCCAGACGACCAGTCCAGATACACTCCTACTCTGTGTGTGTGTAAGGGGTGGTGAGGTTTGTCAGTTCTCTGTTTATTGTGACGGGCAGAGTAACTATTAACACGGCACCAAAGACTCCAGGACTTTTCATTGTATCCAAACACACAGTCATCACTCTCTCCTTTCCTAGTGATTCCTTTATATGTCACTGATATATCAGCAACTCCACTCCACTCAATCTCCCAGTAACAGCGTCCAGTCACACTCTCTCTACACATGACCTGAGGCCAGTAATCAAATCTCTCTGGATGATCAGGATATGACTGATTCTCTCTAACCCATGTCACTTTTCTGTTCTCCTCAGACAGAGAGAGGTGTGTGTTTACTGTGTTTGGGTCCAGTGTGAGATCACAGGCATCTACAGAGCAGAAGAGAAATTAGAGGAGAAAACATATCACACACTCAACTCTGTGTATGTGTGTGTGTTATACTAAATGGAGAGTACTGTATTATTATATTACTATTATATTATTAAACATTATATTTATTTCATAATAAATCTCAGGTAAGATGGTGTCGTCTGTCTTTCTGTCTCTCGTCCTGTCTTTAGTGTGTGTTACAGATTGTCCCACTCTGTCTCTTATTATGGTTTGGGGGGAACTGGGGGTGTAAATATGGGGTATTATTGATCAGTGTTTGTGCGTGTGTGTGTTTGTGTGTGTGTGTGTGCGCGTGTACTCACATTTTATAAATCCTGGTTTGATCATGAATTCTCCACCATGGTCCACACTACAAAAACACACAACAGACAGTGGATAAGTCTCACATATGAACACAAAACACACACACACACATACACACACACACACTGTACTGACTTAAGTCGACAGTGTTGGTTCATCTGTGTGGAGAGACGCTTCACTCCTGAGTCTCCTGGGTGATTGTAGCTTAGATCCAGTTCTCTCAGGTGTGAGGGGTTTGAACTCAGAGCTGAAGCCAGAGAAGAACAACCTTCATCTGTCACTAAACAACCAGACAACCTACAGAGAGAGAGAGAGAGAGAATATCAGCTTGTCATCTGGTTTGTGAACTTCAATTCATTATGAAGGTTCCACTCAGTTTTACCATAAATGTTGACTTTGCTAAACTACCACATTAACTAAACTCACAGACCAGTTACTAACATTAGCTGTACAGATACTGGGGAAAATGCATCTACTTTTATGGTCAGTATGTTTCACATACAACAGTACTTTAATAACCATACTATACATCAATCTTGTCTAATTTTAATATGAACGTAATTATTCTAAATACTTTATTTAAATTCCTGGCCAATACTGACCTCAGTATATCTAGTTTACAAAGTGGATTCTTCAGCCCCACACAGAGAAACTTCACTCCTGAATCCTCAAGATCATTGTTACTCAGGTCCAGTTCTCTCAGGGGACAGTTTACTGACTGTAGAACTGAGGCTATAGATGAACAGGACTGTTCAGTGAGTTTACAGAGAGCAAGTCTGGGGAGAGAGAGATGAGAGAGAGAGAGAGAAAGAGAGAGAGAGCGAGAAAGAGAGAGAGAAACAAGTTTTAGCCCAGTGAGGTTTAGCTGAGCAGAATTTTCCACATGAGATCAAACTCCTGCTAAGAGTCAGAACATCTTCCTGTCTTGCAATAAACACTGTTACATCATCAGTGTCTGCTGATAAAACACGTTTAGTTTCAAGTTTTCAAGTTTATTTAAAGCCCAATATGTGGGCAAGAAAAAAATCCCCCCAAAAAACCCAGGTGTAACAGAGAAAAAATGGAAGAAACCTTGAGAAGGACCACAGAGAGAGGAGACGCCTTCATGGCCAGACGGGTGTGCAATAGTCTCCTGCTACTGGAAACCCCTTAAGGTCCCATCTCAGTTTCCACAGAAGAGACTCAATAGTGGGGCTGTATAACTGCCCTGAGAGAGGATAACCTGCCATTTTTCAGTTCCTGACTAATACTGACCTCAGTATCTCCAGTGTACAGTGTGGATTCTTCAGTCCCACACAGAGAAACTTCACTCCTGAATCCTGAAGATCACTGTTACTCAGGTCCAATTCTCTCAGGGGACAGTTTACTGACTGTAGAACTGAGGCTATAGATGAACAGGATTGTCCAGTGAGATTACAACCAGCAAGTCTGGAGACAGAGAGAGAGATAAGCATTCACTCATTTAAGAATTAAAAATTGTACTGATAGAGTTTGAAGAAAAGGTATGAGATGTTGTGAAAAATTTGCTTAAATTGCTCAAACACACAGTGTGATATTTTTGGGCACGGGATGAGTACAAGTTGTAACTAACTGTACACTTTAAACTGGAGAGACTAATGAAAATTTAAACGGATAATAAGCGATCAAAAAGGACAACACTTATAACACTGTCAGTCAAATCAATATTAAAAGGACTAGCCATGTTCCACACAGAACAAAAGCGAGACAGACACCCTGTTTACTGGCTAACTCATTAGCCATATAAATATCAAAAGCACAATTGGTGAATTTGATGACAAATATGGTTACTTGGTAAATAACAACTTTATTCTCGTTAATTAACAACCCTATTCTCGTTAATCAACAAATTTATTATTGTTAAATAATGACTTTATTCTCGAAATCTCAGAATTTTTTCCCTTGAAGGTGGCCCTGTTATTCCGTCGCGGGCTCTTATTGATGCTTCCATTTTCGTGTGGGACAAACCGTTGTACTTATTTGAACGAAGGCAATCAAACACACAGCTCACATCGGTTGCCAGTAAACCGGAGGGAGAAAATATTTATTAGCATATTTTTTTTCTCAAAATCACTACACATTATGTGTGACGTATGAGATCAAATGTGTAGTGTGAAATCCCAAAGTCTCAAGTCCTCAATTTGACATGATTACAGTCATGTAGTACGAGATGCATTCATCAGCAGTGTGTACTCAGCTTAAAGCATTTTTTATCAAAACTGTAATATATTTTTGTTGCACCTTTGTTCAAAATACTTATGACAGTAAGACAGTAAGAATACTTAAGACAGTAAGTTTATTTTTAAACTGCATTCTGTCATGTTATCTTGGTGAGGACTCTTAATTAACTATACATAACAAATGTTAGGGGAAATCTTTGTTTATGTCGTGTGTTTCTAAAAAAAAAAAAAGAATATCGGGCGACATATCATTACTGGATTTTTAAATGATCAAATATCGAAATTGGTATCAGTTTGAAAACCCCTACATCGGTTGGGCGCTATCTTCTGCCATATGCACACGTTGACCCTTATTCTGTTTCCCTTTGGAAAAACATTGATTTTTTCCTTTGCACTTTGCACAGTATTTGCCATAAACTTGACATTGCTTTAGAACATGTCACATCTTTTACAATTAAATGTGTCTCCCTCCAGTTGTTTTTGAACTTTGTTTTATCAGTAATTCTTTGCTTTTCCAGACACTGTTATGGCCACTGCTGGGCTTTCACTGACCATGGCTCCCACCATTTCCCAAATGTTTTACTGTGTTTCAGAGTTCATTCACTCACATGACATATATGGATATAATCACCTAATGGACCACAAAAAAAACATGGAATATTGCTCTGTTGTCTCTAAGTAACACACACAGCAAAACACTAAATCTAGGCCATTCTGAATTAAACAAACCTATGCACACTAGTAAATGTACTGTTAGAGTCTACTGTGTGAGAAGATTAGAAATATCAGAAACCTGCCATTGTTGATGATGCTGTTTGTTCCCTCTGGAGAGTGACTCTGCTCCTGACTGTTGGTCTTACTATTGTCATCAGACCCAGCTTTGATCTTTTTCATCAAGTCAGATAATGTGATTTGATGTGTTCACTTCATTACTGATTCATACACTACTGCAGTGTTAACTATGGGGATCAGTCACTGTGTAGAGCTCAGAGGAAAAAGCAGAAAACCCATCACACTACATATAAAGGAGTGCACTCATTATACTGAACTCATGTCTGGATGAATGTGAAGTCATTGATCTCTGTGGTCAAATCAAAATCAAACACAATGAATAGCTGGAAAATAACATGATTTGATTGGCTGCAGCCTAGCTCCCATTAGACTGTCTGTCTCTCATCTCCTCATTCTCCAACCACACAAGGAAAGAAAAGAAACAAACAGAAATCAAAAACAGGGACAGACTGTCCTTGGAAAACGTCCTTTCATTGTGAACATGATCTTACACTCCCACACTCCCAGCATCCAATCAGAGAGAGAGAAGATAATATTCACACACTGATACAAATGTCTCTGTGACCTGTCTATAAGCATCAGTTTTGTCTAGACTGTCCAAATATATTGTTTTTGGAAAGAGAAATATTTATATGACTAGAATGACTGGGAAAATGATCAACAAGTTGCTCCATTCAGAATGACTGACCTCAGTATTTCCAGTTGACAGTTTGGAGTCTTTAGTGCGGCACAGAGCATCGTCACTCCTGAATCCTGAAGATCAGTGTTACTCAGGTCCAGTTCTCTCAGGGGGCAGTTCACTGACTTCAGAGCGGAGGTGATAGTTTCACAGGACTGCTGAGTGAGGTAATAGTCTCTGAGTCTACACAGAGAGAAGTAAAACAAAACACTGACTTTTTAAAGAACAAAATTATCCCGGAAATCACTTCTATGGCTGGACTTGAGACAGTCATCTGACAGTGTGTACTGTCTGCAAGTAAGAACCAAGTCTTAATATTCTGGTCGTCTGAAGACACTGAAAACACTAAAGTTGCCGTCACTACTGACATAGTCCAGCAATCTCCTGATTTCCAGCAAAATGACCCGCAGCCAGGAAAATTTGTGACTGTTATTTGTGACAACAGTTGGTGCTTTGGAGTGATTAGAGAGAAGTCAGAGGACCAACAGAATGTCATGGTGTCATTCATGCAAGTCAAATCAATGCACTCATCCCCTGAATTAGGGACAACTGCATAAATGCTGGGTACATCCTACAAATAGTTCCTGTACCTGATAACGAATAGTTCCTGTACCTGATATGGAAGGACAATCAGCACGACAGGACAAAATGTCAGATGATAGTCTCAAGGAGTGCGAGAAACGGTTTGAGGCATTCATAGGAAAAACCAGCATGATTCAGTTTCAGTGTTGTAATCAATCATATAGGTTAATGTGATTTTCCGATTGTCTGAGGTATCATCCAAAGGGTACATTCAAAATGAGTCTTTTGTTTCTGTGACTGAAAATGAATCGTTCTGTGTAAACATGGTAAACAATGTCTTCTATGCATTACAGGCTAGAATAAAAGTATATTTTTTTACATTCACTGTTTGTGGTTATAAAATTAAAGACAGAAATGACCACAAAAGTGATAATAAATCTGCAGCTCACAAAATTTATTTTAGAAGGAAGACATACTTAATATTTTGTACATAATGTCTTTGATATACATAAAATGTTCCCTGAAAATGTCAAGTAAATCGGTCATCTGCTACGAGGTGAAATGACCCTTGTCACAAATTGCGTGAAAAACATGTTTTCTAAATTTAGGTAAGACACTGTACCAACATTAATGCTTTAATGATTCCACATACTATTTATTCCTAAAGTGCTTATACACGTGTGTGAAACTGTTGCAAAATCAGCTGTGTACACTTTTATTATCCTGACTTTTCAGACACATTTTGTAACCAAGTTTGGGCTTCTATATCTATTAAGCCATTGCATCCAGCATAAAACATAGTACAGATTGGGATATTGAATATTCAATATTAAATCAGCATGCCAAATTTCAGATCTCTGGTTGCATTTTTGGCCAAGTTACCGAGCTCCAAAGATCAGAAAAATGCCTGTGACTGAAAAAATGCTAAGTTTAAAGGTAGTTTTCTACGAGTTGTTGTAAAGGCCATTGACTCTGAGGAAACAATACCCTCCACAGGTTTAGTGAATACGTGCAGTTGTAGTTAGTCAAAGAGCTGCTGCTATGAAGCCTTAAGTAGTTCAGTAAAGATGACGTGTCCATCGAACAAGCACCTCATGTTCATGTGTATTGTGCGTAAATGACTGACAGTGAGTGTTGCAAACTTCTTTAAATTTAGTACTGTTTTTGTTGTGCATGACGTTAGTTGTTACCGAATTTCTATGTTGTACATTATGTTTGTTTGGGCCAGTTAACGTAGCCGACTACAAATGCAGTTGTGGTAGTCATTATTGTTTGTTTCTGCACAACGACGATGTCATTTCTGTCCTACGGTGCACTACTGACTGTTCATATTGTGTTATAATATGTAGATGTTTGATGTAATTTGTGTCCTACGGTGTACTACTGACTGTTCATACTGTGTTATAGTATGTGGATGTTTGATGTCATTTGTGTCCTACGGTGTACTACTGACTATTCATACTGTGTTATAATATGTGGTTTTTTGATGTAATTCGTGTCCTACGGTGTAGTACTGACTGTTCATACTGTGTTATAGTATGTGGTTGTTTGATGTAGAAACGTAGCGAACATACATGTTATATGGAGAAACAAGTGCTAACCACTCGTGACACAGCATAAGACAGCAGCCACACAGCTCACGGACTCTCTGAGGGCTGTCTGTGTCTGGTTATATGGGTCAGCTACTTAACTGATGTTAATGTTAAATATTTTGCAGTTGCAAACGAAAAGATCAGTATTTGTACGTTACTTGCACGTGAAAGAACAATTGTACTTAATGCTGTACTTAATACTGTTATCTGGAACTGTTCATGTCTTACAGGAACCACACAAAAACACACACCCACACACACTTGCACACATTTAATGTATGAATATCCACCTACATTTACCTCCTCTGTGCATTGCTGTTGGAAGACTGTGCATTGCTATTTGGATAGACTGTGCTTAGTTATTTGGATTTATCGAAGATTCAGTAAAGTGAAGGAATCTGAGATTGCCTCTTGTTATCTATGCTCTGACCAGCAAACCATGGCCAACGTCACTCCCACCACTGAACTCTTACAGTCCTTACCAAAACCTCCATCACACCAGCACTAAATAAATTCTACACCAAAACGGTTTGGGAGTAGGAAGCTAAAATTTTGGGATATGCCATGTCAGAGTGTAGTCTTCAGGACAAAAAAATTATCAGCCAATTCTGAGATGGTGTGGTGGAAAGATTTTCCCAATTTGGTTGAAATGACACGGAATGACCCAGGAAGCATCTGAAATATATACAATATTATATTGTTCATACAGTTTTAAAAACATCACTTGTCACAGAGTAGATAAATAACAATGTGTGATATTTCTTTCAGATTGATCACTGTTTCCTATTCAGAATATGTTTCAGCAAATCGGCTTTAATGAGACTTTCATCAAAGTATCACTGTCCCTTTGTAATCGGGCGTATAGATGAATTATTGTGGTAAAATTCATTCCATTATGTATATTCCACAAAGATATACAAAAATATGACTAGGGAATTCCCACCATTTTCCTTCAAATTAAACAACTAAAGAGTGGATATCTTTAGAAGGAAAGGGAAACTAAAAACTCACTGAGCTTTTCTGCAGCACCTCACAGCTGGGAGCAGTCTCCTACGACCCTCATCTGATGTGTTGTATTTCTTCAGGTCAAACTCATCCAGCACCTCCTCTGACATCAGAAACATGTAGGCCAGTGCTGTGCAGTGTGCAAGTGAGAGTTTTGTTCCATAATTTTCAGACTTGACAAAAGCTTGAATTTCTTCGTGGAGAGAGCGATCATTCATTTCAGTCAGGCAGTGCAGTAGATTGATCCATCTCTCAGCAGGGACACCATCTTTACTTAACTCTTTGATGTAACGGCTTATTTCCTTGATGCTCTCCTGGTTGTTCTGTGTGTGTGTCAGCAGACCTTGTAGGAGTTTCTGGTTGGACTCCAGTGAAATGCCATGAAGGAAGCGGATGAACAGATCTAAATGTCCATCTTTACTCTCCAAAGATTTATCCACAGCTTTCTTCAGCAACTCAGCCAAGAAAACATTCTCTGGCACAGGTCTGGTCTTTTTCTTCAGAAAATACTCCAGTTCCTCCATGGTCCTGTTTACACAGCAGTAAAACACATAGAGAGCAGCAAAGAACTCTTGAACACTCAGATGCACAAAGCAGTAGACCTTCTTCTGTCGAAGTACAGATTCCTCCTTAAAGATCTCAGTACAAATCCCAGAGTACACTGTGGCATCACTCACGTCAATGTCACATTCTCTAAGATCCTCTTCATAAAACATGATGTTGCACCTCAGCAACTGATTATAAGCCAACTTAGCAAGTTTCAGAAAGATCTCCTTGCTTGATTCCAGAAGAATCTTTGAGTCTCTCTCAACTTTCTCCTCATATTTCTGCTTCTTCATTTTAGTCTGAATGAGCAGGAAGTGTGTGTACATCTCAGTCAGAGTTTTAGGGATCTCTTTAACATTGTCTTGACACAGCATTTCCTGAAGCACAGTGGCTGAGATCCAACAGAACACTGGGATGTGACACATGATGTGGAGACTCACTGATGTCTTGATGTGTGAGATGATTCTGTTGGCTTGACTCTCATCACTGACTCTTTTTCTGAAGTATTCCTCTTTCTGTGAATCACTGAATCCTTGGACTTCTGTCACACGACTGATGAACTGAGAGGGAATCTGACTGGCTGCTGCTGGTCTGGAGGTTATCCAGATGAGTGCAGAGGGGAGAAGATTTCCTTTGATGAAGTTTGATATCAGTATATTCACTGATGATGTTGTAGTCACATCACACAGTTTTTCAGAAAAATCCAAATGAAATTGACTCTCATCAAAACCATCAAAGATGAACAGCATTTTACAGTCATTATATTTCTTTGGGTCGAAGTCCCTCAGTTCTGGGTGAAACTCTAGCAGGAGTCCATGAAGACTGAACGGTTTATCTTTAACCAAGTTCAGTTCTCGGAAAGGAAGAACAAACATGAAATCAATGTCTTGATTGGTCCTTCCCTCTGCCCAGTCCAGAATGAACTTCTGCACAGAGACTGTTTTTCCAATTCCAGCAATGCCCTTGGTGAGTACAGTTCTGATTTCTGCCTTTTGTCTCTTCCTTCCTAGTTCTTGACTAGACAAGGCTTTTTTCTGCTTTTTAGTTCTCTTGGTTGACAAGGGTTTGAAGATGTCATTGCAGCTGATTGGTTTGTCTTGAGAACCCCATTTCCTGGTTGCTGTTTCAATCTGTAGAACCTCATGTTTCTCATTCAGTCCTTCACTCTCTCCCTCTGTGATGTAGAGCTCTGTGTAAATGCTGTTGAGGAGGGTTTGGTTTTCTTTCAGTGCGACACCTTCATATAAGAACTTATACTTATTTTTCAGGGTGGTTTTATGACCCTCAACAATTCTCAGCAAGACATCATCTGACTCAGACACGAATGTCTTGTGTTGGACATTTTGGCAACACCCAGACTGATCCTCTTTTCGATCTGTTTCCCCACTGCAGAGAGAGAGAGAGAGAGAGAGAGAGAGAAGAGCGGGATTTCAGTAAAAAAATTGTCTCAGAACCTGCCAACAAAGGCCACACCTGGACTGATCCTGGATCAGACCTGAGTTTCTGTATTTGACAAATACATTCTTTGGGAGACATATGACTCCATCAAGGCTGGCAGGCTGAACCCTTCTCATCAGCCTTGTAGTTGAGTTTAGGGCTCGTATACAGTTGGGATGATAGGTATGTCATGCCAGTGGAAATTCTGGTTAATGGTTCACTGTGAGTGTTAGACTCAATACTAATATCACTTAGCTGTAACTATAACGTTATTTCAGAATCTGAACCCAGTGAAATTACAGTTATTCCAAAAACCTCTATTTATCGCTCAGTGCTCTGAACACTGAACCTAGAAATTATTCAAAATAACTCTTCATCAGCCTTAACTTATATTAAATAATAGCATTAGTTAAGTGTTAATTTGAGCTCGGTTGAAATAATTTCACATAATTTTTTCCCATTAAAGTAAAATCACATTAGCTTATTCATATCTGCCACATTTTATGCTTCCAAACAAGACCAGATATGTTTCAAATACTGAAACACAAACAACTGCAACCCTATCAAACAATCCTACTGCACTCCACTTCCATCTACATAAAAGTCTATTACAACTGTTAGGACTTATCAGTGTTTAGAATGGTTACAGTCAGTAGTTCCTCAGTGCATAGATCTCATCCACAGAACATTTCATATCCTTTCTTTTCTATTGTACAAGTTATACCATGACCCCCACCCCCATCCTCCTTCTACCCTTTTATCTTTCCATCTGTCCATCCACACTCACTCTCACCTTATTAACATCACTCTACACTCCCTATTCAATATACACTTATTACCAATTACATCACTACTATTCCTTTTACTGATCTACACTCTCTATTCAATATACATTTATTACCTATTACAACACTACTATTCCTTTTACTGATCACTACACTCTCTATTCAATATACACTTATTACCAATCACAACACTGCTATTCCTCTTACTGATCTACACTCTCTATTCAATACACACTTATTACCAATTACATCACTACTATTCCTCTCACTGATCTACACTCTCTATTCAATATACACTTATTACCAATCACAACACTGCTATTCCTCTTACTGATCTACACTCTCTATTCAATATACACTTCTTACCAATTACAACACTACTATTCCTCTTACTGATCTACACTCTCTATTCAATATACACTTATTACCAATTACAACACTACTATTCCTCTTACTGATCTACACTCTCTATTCAATATACACTTATTACCAATTACATCACTACTATTCCTCTCACTGATCTACACTCTCTATTCAATATACACTTATTACCAATTACAACACTATTATTCCCATATTCCTTCTTTCATCCATCCATTCCACTAATACAGCGACTAAAAAACCCTCAGTCACAACAAACTCTATTACAACAATGGTTACCATGGCTACAATTTAAATAACTGTCTGACAGCTACATAGGAATCCTGTTACTCTTACTTTATTGCTTTTCTCTTCATTCTTACTTTCCATCCACCTTCTCTCTACTCTTTCCTCTCTCCATCCACTATAATATAACCTCCTCTTCTATTATTTAACCTACTCTACAACATCTATTATATCATAATTAACATAAAACATCCACTATAATATAACCTCCTCTTCTATTATTTAACCTACTCTACAACATCTATTACATCATCATTAACATAAAACATCCACTATAATCTAACCTCCTCTTCTATTATTTAACCTACTGTGCAACATCTATTACATCATAATGAACATAAAACATCCACTATAATATAACCAACTCTTCTATTATTTAAACTACTCCACAACATCTATTACATCACAATTAACATAAAACATTCACTATAATATAACCTCCTCTTCTATTATTTAACCTACACTACAACATCTATTACATCATAATTAACATAAAACATCCACTATAATATAACCAACTCTTCTATTATTTAAACTACTCTACAACATCTATTACATCATAATTAACATAAAACACCTGTTGAACAGTCTTGGACGTGGCAGACCTCTGAATCTTGAAATGTTAAATCCTTTAACCTCTGTTGGTCAGATTGGTGAGAAATAAACACAATTTATTAAGTAAACAACAGACTTGATCAAACAGACTGACCTTGGATCAAAGAACACTCTCTCTCCACTGAAGTTTAGAGGTGGTATCATAGAGTTATTACTCTTCATAGACACACAGCTGGGCACTGGAGATCCTGCTCTATGAGTCTGCAGTCTGTATGTGGAAAAAAGCAAACAAACAAACAATCAAATAAATGAACAAACAAACAAACAGGAAGCATCTTTATCGAGCTGCAATCTGCACTGCACAGTAAGACATCCGTGAAGCTTTACATCAAGTGAAATACTGGATTATTTTCACTAATTCTAATAAAAACCTTGACTCTTGGAATCTGATTCACTATATAACTCTCAAACGAATTCAACAAAACCGCGGATGCATGAAACTCTCACATGTGTATTTCAGAAAACACTGTAAACTAAGACAATATTTTTGCTTCCTTTTAAATAGAATCTTATGACTTAAGACTAAAAAACACCAAAATCCCCCACAAAAGTGAAACAAAATGGTTGTGACATTGAGAGTGGTTCCTGATGCTCACCCTCCTCTCAACCCATATTTATCGACATGAATCCCAATGTGTATGATTCTATGAAAATACTTGTTAAATTTATGCAAGAAAGACATAACATGTTCGGCCTTCAAATATAGCACTGTACATATCATCATTCTTAAGTTTCAAACATTTTGAATTCAAAACATCGGTAATGTTGATTGTTTTCGTGAATGGCAAAATGGAGCATTTAAATGATGCTGCTGCAAGGAATTGTGGGACAGCATTATCTCCTTTCCTTTGGTAAAGGATGGTCCCCTGTACCCTATGGTAAAGGAGGTAAGAAAGGAGGCACTGACGCACCTTTCCTTAGCATTTAGAGAATTCGAGCATGCTCTTATCATGGATGCCACTTAGATACTTGATCACACAGACTCACCTTGGATCAAAGAACACCCCTTCTCTGTTGAAGTTTAGAGGTGGTATCATAGAGTTATTGCTCTTCATAGACACACAGCTGGGCACTGGAGATCCTGATCTCTGTGTCCTGTAGTCAACAGTGTCCCCCACCTCTGTGTCTCCATGGTGACTCCTTTTAGAGGCAGGACCTCCTCCCTCCTCACTGTCTGTTATGAGACTCATTTTAGATTCAGTGTTCTCCTCTTCACCTCCTTCACACAGACTCTACAGGCCCTGATCTCCTCACAAACTCACACACCACTTATAGTTCTGATCTCCTCCTCACAAACCCATATGTCACTTACAGTTCTGTGGAGAAACAAAAACAGACACGTCACAAACCATAATCAACTACATTCATATGGTTAATGTTAATATTACAGATTATTATGTGCATATGGTTAGCATTATATTATAGTTTACTATTTGTACATGGTTAATTTCATTATACCTTACTATGTGTATATGGTTAATATTAATATTATAGTTTACTATGTGCATATGGTTAATGTCAATATTATAATTTAGTGTGTCTATGGTTAATGTTAATATTATAGTTTACTATGTGTCTATGGTTAATGTTAATATTATAGTATACTGAGTGTATATGGTTAATGGTAATATTATAATTTACTATGTGTATATAGTTAATGGTAATATTATAATAAACTGAGTATATACGGTTAATGTTAATATTATAGTTTACTATGTGTATACGGGTAATGTTAATATTATAGTTTACTATGTGTATATGGTTAATATTAATATTATAGTTTACTATGTGTATATGGTTAATGTTAATATTATAGTTTACTATGTGTCTATGGTTAATGTTAATATTATAGTTTACTATATGTATATGGTTAATGTTAATATTATAGTTTACTATGTGTCTATGGTTAATGTTAATGTTATAGTTTACTATGTGTCTATGGTTAATGTTAATATTATACTTTACTATGTGTATATGGTTAATGTTAATATTGTAGTTTACTATGTGCATATGGTTCATGTTAATATTATAGTTTACTATGTGTATATGGTTAATGTTAATATTATAATTTACTATATGTATATGGTTAATGTTAATATTATAATTTACTATGTGTATATGGTTAATGTTACTATTATAGTTTACTATATGTATATGGTTAATGCTAATATTATAGTTTAGTATATGTATATGGTTAATGTTAATATTATAATTTCAGATCTTCATCTCAGTCAAACAGCTCTACAGTCTGGATTTTCAGCACATATAGACTAACACAGTACATGTTAGTGAAATATGTTTATTATTCAATAATAAGAAAGTTTGAGTTTGTTTTCTTTGTTTTGTATATAGATACATGTATATCCCAACTGAATGTGTCAGTCTACATGTCATCAGAATCTTTAATGTTTGTGTCTTTTTTTACTCCCTTTTGAGCAGTTTTCACTTTTACACAGAGAATCAGTGTTGGATTGATCTCTTTCTGCTCTTACACACACAATCAGTGTTGGATTGATCTCTTTCTGCTCTTACACACACAATCAGTGTTGGACTGAGCCATTTCATCGTATGGAGACACTGTCAGAATGATCTGAGAGACAGCCAGACAACTGGCTTCCTGTCAGATTTGTTTCATGTAGGTTTTTGTGCCAAAAATCCATTTGGATCAGGAGCATGTGCACAGTGTCTCTGAGTGCCACACACACACACACACACACACACACATACACACACACACACACACACAAGCACACACGCTGCAGTTTAAGTACACAATTATATGTTTTGATTTGCAAACAGATCTCACAATCAGATGTCGAATAGAGTTTATCTGAATTGTCGCCACCTGCTGGTCAGTGTCCGCAGGATTCCACGAGGAGAAAGACGGAAGTGAATTTTATGTCTTATTTTACCGAGTGCAAACGCTGCACAGTTTAATGATAATCTATGCAAATAGCAATGTACAGATTACTGAAGCTAAGTCATAAAATGTTTCTTGAACACGTTTTAAATGTTTCTTATAATCCTAATGTGTGAGTGTCTTTGGAATTATGTGAAGGTACACAGTCTACACTACATAAGTGTTAACTGATTCACAGATTAATTAACTAACAAAACAGATTTAACATTAAGCCATACGTGATATTCGTGTGTTTAAACGTTTTCTTCCATAAATTTTAAATGTTATGTTTTCTCCATTTTTCTGCCCGCACATGTCAGAAGCAGAACTTTAAAAACAAAGACAGCAACCCACTTTCAGCAATTTCAGCTATAACAACAACAAAAAAGGGTAAATCGTTGATGGCTGTTCCTGTTTTGTTGTTGTTATTGTTGTTTGTTTGTGGGGGTTTTTACCCCGCTAAATTAACAATGTCAGCATTGATAACTTGTCTTTAACATCTTATTTCATCCTCAAGAGGGAGCTCTGGTTGAACTCATGAAAGTTCAAGGCCACGTAAACGCCTTTTTTTAAAAATACAGCATAAACCGAGTCAAACGGACCAGTGCAGTGTGACTCAAAAGTGTTACCTGACTCTGCAAATCCATTCAGTTATGAGTTTCATGTTAGGGGTGTGATTACTTCAAGTGCGACCATTCGGTCAACAACACATTACTAGGCCTAATGCGACGACGTCACAGACTAAAACTTAGTGCGTATGCTTCTCAGTGACAATAGCAGAAGAATAGTTTCTTAAAATAACTTCTTATATTTTCATATTAAGAATATTTCCTCTGACTTCGAGAGATTTCTTTGTGGTTGATATGTTGCTTCCTAACTGCAAATTCGTCAAATTAATCGGATAATCCAAGAAGGACATAAAGTAGCCTACTCTTTTCTCGTTACCCGATGGATGGTGTAGAAATAGCTTACTTTCTTAAACTCAAATATCATCGCTTTCATCCTCAATTCGACATAACTTCAGTAACAATATATATATATATATATATATATATATATATATATATATATATATTCATAAATATCAGCTTTAATATTTTAAGCGATTAAGTGTGTTCGATTCAAAACATATTCGTATCCGCGTTTCGGCCTTCATCGGACGAACTTTTGGTCAGTTGACATTAAATGTAACGATTTACGCTGTTACCATTGTTTTAGGAACAAAGCAAATCATTAGAATCATCTACACGTAATACAACAGTTTTTAAACACTTACCACAATATTTCACAACGTTGCACTGAATAAATCTCATTTCACACGAAGTTAATTTTCTGCTGAAAATGGCGCTGGGAACAGAGTAACGTTTACTTTCGCTTTCTCTCAGACTCCCCTCCCAGAAAGTACTGCCTTGACCACTTAGACCCAATAAGAATTCCGTCTCGGCGGATACCCGAACAGAGAAGCCTGTCAGGGCACACATTTATAAATAACATCGCTGCTAAGACAAATGTCAACTCCACTTTAATTCTGGATGAAAAGCTCTTCGTCTGTAAGTGATATTTCTCAAGGAGGCAGGCGTCCCATTGACATCCGTTTGAATTACTGTGAATCAAGGAATATGGCTGACTTTTATGTACTGCGAATCTTGTATGAAAACTTATCGTTCATTACATACACAGGATGGAAGGCCACAGTCGAAGTAATCTGCATCTAGTATGAAGGACGTGAGGAATTCTATATTCTATATCGTCTCTACTGGCTCAGACTAGAGGTTTGGCCCAGAATGCTCTGCTCCTTGTGTAATGTCTGATGGCTTATTACTTAAATTAACAGTAGTCACTACTGTTAACTTAAGTAATACGCTATCAGACATTACACAACAATGCCAGACTTTTCTAACTTTTCAAACTCTTGTGTCGAGATGTTCTTCATTTTTTATAGTGACAAATTTAGCAAAGCTGTGTGTGTTTTTTTTTTTGCTGTTGTTTTGTTTTTTTCTTTTTTTTTTATTATCCGGAATTCCTCTGTCAGTCTGATGGGGTGTCCCTGAAAGGGAGTACTGGTTGGACTCTGGTAATCTCGACGTTTTGCTCCGCCTCTTAACCGACATATAGGGTAGGAGGCAAGCACTTAGAGGTTTCTCTTCCTCTGCGGAAGAGTATGTGTGCGTGCGTGTGTGCATATATATACATACACACACACACACACACACACACACACATATCTCATGCTTTTTATTCCCATTTCCTCAAATGTAAGTGCTTCGTGCAGAAGAGGATTTCAGCCACCTAGACAAAAAAAGTATTACAATCAAAATGCAATCGTTTAGTTTTTCAGTCCTAATACTACTCTGTAGTTCGATGAAAATTGTCTCCAGTTCTCTTGAAAATGGTCTTATGGTGGAGAATTGAGTATTGTCTTTAATGATACAGTAAACTCATAAACACAAACACAACACAAACAATCCCCTCTACAGTCTATATTTGTATTGAGTATTGTCTTTAATGATACAGTAAAGTCATTAACACAAACTCAACACATATAATCCCCTCTACAGTCTATATTTGTATTGAGTATTGTCTTTAATGATACAGTAAAGTCATTAACACACACACAACACATACAATCCCCTCTACAGTCTGTATTTGTACTGAGTATTGTCTTTAATGATACAGTAAAGTCATTAACACAAACACATACAATCTGATCTATAGTCTGTATTTGTATTGAGTATTGTCTTAATGATACAGTAAAGTCATTAACACAAACACAACACATACAATCCCCTCTACAGTCTGTATTTGTATTGAGTATTGTCTTAATGATACAGTAAGGTCATTAACACAAACACAACACATATAATCCCCTCTACAGTCTATATTTGCAAAGACTTAAGCACAGTTTCATTTTCTTTTTTTTTCTTCTTCCTCTTTTTTTTTTTTTTAAATAAGAATTTGTTCAAATAGTAAGATGGTCAGTGATTGGTCATGTCACACAGAGAAGGAGAGGCCGGATGCATGTGTGGAGTATGTTGTTTATTTACCTGCAAAGTTCTCCATAACACAAGCAAGAAACGAAAAAATGAAATAGCAGGTACAGAGTCTAAGCAAAAGCAAAACAAAAAACTGACTTGGAACCAATGCACTTAGAATATACCACTAATGATACAGCTCAGAGTAACAAACTAATGAAAGACTTAGAATATACCACTAATGCTACAGCTCAGAGTAACAAACTAATGAAAGACTTAGAATATACCACTAATGCTACAGCTCAGAGGAACAAACTAATGAAAGACTTCATAAGCAAAGAACAGACAAGGGCATTTACGCACTGCAGAACAAAGGGGAAACAGATGAATGACCAAGAGGGGACAACAAGGCTGTGAGGGGTCAAGGTCACTGTTACAGCAGTAAGGAGAGACATAACCTGGTCATCTCAATGAAAAAAGACCAGTTCCTGTAGAGAGCCAATCACACGTAGCCAGCGTAAAACATTTGGCGTTTACAACATCTTAGAAAGAAGGCTCTGCCTTTTCCTGTTGAGTAGAAGTAGGACCAGTTACGCCACTTTTAAAAACACATTTACTCTGATGCAACACTTTGACTTCTGGGGAAGTGATGGTTGGAAAATTCAAAATAAAACTGAGCTTGTCATGGGATGAATTGAGTCATCGTGATCCAGTCTAATATCTGTCTGTGTGTGTGATTTCATAATGAAGGCGTGGCTGTACTTATTTTTAAACTGTTTATTTCTCTATCACAGGGTCAGTGTGTAGACACTCTTCAGTAAAGAACTCTTCAGGGAGATGTTTGGGACAGTTTTGCCACTGTTCAGTGTTGTTCATCTTCTGAAAGGTAAGAAAGAGACTGTTTTAATTTCACAGTTTAACTGTTCATCAGTACCATCAGTAAAATAATTATAATGTGACATTCATAATCGAAGTTTTCTGATTCCTTCTATCGTATGATTTCTTGCTGACACTGCATTTTAACCCTTTGTCATAAGGGTGAAATGATTCTGTATTATGCTTGTCATAAGGGTGAAATAATTCTGTATTATGCTTTTCATAAGGGTGAAATGATTCTGTGTTATGCTTGTCATAAGGGTGAAATGATTCTGTGTTATCCTTGTCATAAGGGTGAAATGATTCTGTGTTATGCTTGTCATAAGGTTGAAATGATTCTGTATTATGCTTGTCATAAGGGTGAAATGATTCTGTATTACTGTTTTGTTACAATTAAGTTAATGTGTCAAAAGTATTACTTTGTTTTCTTAAGTAAGTCTTTATGTGTTTCTGTATTTCGTTGTGGCCACTTTAAGAATTACAAGACGTTAGTAACAGGAGTTATGTCACGCGACCAGCAATTAGAACGTTAGTGAGCAGGATACTAACAGCTGTTGTTTTATTATATCGGAGATAATCCAGCGATATCTGCATACGTCTCATGCCTTTGGTAGCATCGTGGGTATGTACTGATCGTTTAATTGTTGTCTGTGGTCGCAGATCTTTATGTATTTATTTATTTATTTTTGTGTCAGTGTTACGTTCTGTGAAGTTAGATTCCAGAAATCTGTTAGCTACAAGTTGCTATTGCTACTGACTACATCGTTCCTAGGCAACTGGAAGTTCATACGGGAATAGTTACAAATAAACAATCGAAGAGATGACTGATTACATGTTAAAATCTAATGTTATATATTACATTTGAAGTTAAATCTACAATAAATACATACGTCTAACACTAAAAAATTTGAAGATTTAATTCATGCTAAATTTGATTGGTATATTTACATTGTAAGTATCTGTACGTTTTAAAAGCAAGCATAGCGTTGATTACGCTTTGTATGTTTCAGTTTCACCCTTCTTTGCAACGTCAATAAACCTGTGGACAAGGAGTTGACTGTCTTCAGAGTCTTGGTGTTAGGAAGGCGTTTATCTGACTGTCAAGTTATATACAGCACATATAACGAGGACAGAACAATTACGCTTGTCATAAGGATGAAATGATTCTGTGTTATGTTTGTCATAAGGGTGAAATGATTTTGTATTATGCTTGTCATAAGGGTGAAATGATTCTGTGTTATCCTTGTCATAAGGGTGAAATGATTCTGTATTATGCTTGTCATAAGGGTGAAATGATTCTGTGTTATGCTTGTCATAAGGGTGAAATGATTTTGTATTATGTTTGTCATAAGGGCGAAAAGATTCTGTGTTATCCTTGTCATAAAGGTGAAATGATTCTGTATTATGCTTGTCACAGTTTTGTCTAAAACGCAGTCCTGTCAGCTCCTCTAGTGTTAATAGACACCATAGCGTTACGGCGTTCGTTACTTTACGGTGCCTTTGTAAGCCATTTTCATAGGGAGTAACAGTCACAAACGACTCTGAAATAGTAGTTTGTTTACTAGACTGGGCTAGAGCATAACTACTTTCATTTGACTTTTTGACACTTGTACTCGTACACTGTTGTGCTTTTTCATGCGCTGATACAGGTTTGTTCCACAACAGACCTTGCACAATACGTTCTATTGTTGCACATCTGTTGTCTCAAACCTGAAATATTCCAGTACTAACAAAGTACTGCTCTTCTTCAGGACTAAAGTGTCCTACGTTGCTTCAGGCAGAGGCCACTTTTCCACACCACGAATGTAACGTTTACGTTGGGTTTCACTTGTTTGTTGTTGGTGGGTGTTTACGCAGTCACCTTGGGTCACTTCTGATAGGTGAGCATGACTGGTACAGGAGGAGCGCAGAGATTCTGATTGGTGAGCATGACTGTCACACAAGAAGGACAGCATAAATTTGTAAAACCATTGACAGGACAGTTTAGGCTATATTCACACTGTCAGTCCAAATCCAATTTATGTGCATATCCAATTAGAATCCGATCATGTTTAGCAAGTCTGAACAGCCAAATATCACATGAGATCCGATTTTTACAAATCCATTTCAAACCACATTTGTATGTGGTTTGAAAACCGATTCAAATCACATTTTTGCAAATCTGTTTAGGTCTGACTGCTCTGATCAGATTTCAAGTGCTTTATTTTTATGTTTGTGACTTTTGACGCCGCGTTAAGTTCACGTGTACATCACACGTACAGGAAACATGCTTGTTTGGTAGTGGAGGGAGCCATTGATGAGCCATTGTAGGTCGCTTGACAATGGGGGAATGGCTGTGCGAAATAAAGCCTCTGGCCGTCTCTGACGCTCTCATTATTTTTATAAAACTTGCACCGCGGCTCCACATTGCCATGTCATGAATAAGCAAAGCACATTTCATTACCCTCCACTTTAGTTTGTGTATATCAACTACTTCTACTTTCAGGTGCAATGTAATTGAAAATGAGGATAGCCACCTGGACACACAGATCGGATCTGATCACTTGCTGTTACGTCCTTGGACATGTTTTTGTTACTGCTCGGGTGTTCTCTCTGTCTCTATCTCTCCCTCTCGCTCCCCGCCCCATTTTTCTTTTCAGTCTTGCTGGCGGGTCACGATTGGCTGGGGAACATCCATAGGAATTTTAAAAGACGGCGGCTGCGCAGGACACATCTGGCGGAACCTCCTGCTAAACTCCTGCTGTTGCTTCTATAGTTTGATGTGAAATCTTTTGGTAACGATGTGAACTCGTGAGTCCACATTGAATGTAACTTGTAAATAGGTGTTAATATTGCATTATCGTGTTGGTTTCTTTTGTGTTCTCTTTTCGTAGTCAGCACTCGTAGGGGGTGGGTGCAGTTTCAGTTTGAACCTATTTTCTCCTGTTTATGTTAGTTAGGGAGGGAAGTCGATTTGTCTTTATTTCGGTATTCTTTTGGATAGGTTATTCCCTTTTCCCTTTACTTAGATGTGTTTTGTTTATTATTTTGGCCTGGCTCACCCCCGAAGTCTTTTGTGTTTTTGTAAATAGTTATATCTTTAGTAATAAAAAGCAGACTACTTTATATCGGTGTCGGAATTGGTGTTTCAGGTTCACTCAGGTGGCAGGAGAAGGAGGTTTCTCCCACGCATTTATGTTCACCCCACCCTAGACGGTGTCGTAACAATGTGTATCTTCCTACAAAGTAAAATCAGCAGTGTTAAACTCCCACAGAGTTAGACTGGAATCATTTTTACTCTCAAAGTGTTAATCTGAAATAATTACCCTTTTCTTCTTCTTAGTATTTATCTTTATTCTGGTGAGTGTGTCTTGTTCTTTATGGTTTGTAAATAACTTTACACATGCATGTTGTCTCTCTGAGTCTTAGTGACAATCTAATTAACTGTGCTGTGTCATTCAAACAGACTTTGTGTTCGTCACTCTGAACTCTCTAAACAAGTCAAACACCATGTCAACTGTCAAATCACCAGGAACAAAAAAAAAACCCTTCATATCTACAAAAACACTGATGTCCTTTCTTTTCTATTTTACTGTTTATTCCATGATCCATCCATCCCTCTTTTACCCTCCACCATTAATTCTTACTTTCCATCCACCTTCCCTCTATTCTTTCCTCTCTCCATTCACTATAATATAACCTCCTCTTCTATTATTTAACCTACTCTACAACATCTATTACATCATAATTAACATACAACATCCACAATAATATAACCTCCACTTCTATTATTTAACCTACTCTACAACATCTATTACATCATAATTAACATAAAACATCCACTATAATATAACCTCCTCTTCTATTATTTAACCTACTCTACAACATCCATTACATTATAATTAACATAAAACATCCACTATAATATAACCTCCTCTTCTATTATTTACAGTCTTTAACCGTAACCTGATTTATCTAAGTAATCTGATTCACTATACTATTGGCTTACAACTTAAAATAAAACCTCAAATGCACAAAACCCTCACATGTGTTTTTCAGAAAATGTTGTAAACAAAGCCAATATTCTGACTTTATATTATGATGTATTACGACAACATTTTCCCACATCATTTCATCTCTTTACTTCCACTTATGCAAGAAATGCAAGAAACTCACACGTGTGTTTCAGAAAACACTATAAACTTAGACAATATTTTTGCTTTCTTTTAATTAGAATCGTGTGACTTATTACTAAAAACCTGTCCCCCCAGTCATCTCGTTACTTCCACTCATGCTCTCATTCTTATCATCTATCCCTAATACAGCAAATATTAAAACACAAATAACTACAACCTTATCAGACAGTCCTACTGTAATTCAGTTCCATCTAAATAAAAATCCATTACAACCGTTAGGACTCGATCAAACAGTGTTTAGAATGATTACAGTCAGTAGTTCCTCAGTGCAGAGATCTTATCCACAGAACATTTCATATCCTTTCTTTTCTATTGTACAATTTATGTAATGATCCCCTCATCCTCCTTCTACCCTTTTATCTGTCCATCTGTCCATCCACACTCACGCTCACCTTATTAACACTACTCTACACTGTCTGCTCTACACTCTCTATTCAATACACACTTATTACCAATTACAACACTACTATTCCTCTTACTGATCTACACTCTCTATTCAATATACACTTATTACCAATTATAACACTACTATTCCTCTCACTGATCTACACTCTCTATTCAATATACACTTCTTACCAATTACAACACTACTATTCCTCTTACTGATCTACACTCTCTATTCAATATACACTTATTACCAATTATAACACTACTATTCCTCTCACTGATCTACACTCTCTATTCAATATACACTTCTTACCAATTATAACACTACTATTCCTCTCACTGATCTACACTCTCTATTCAATATACACTTATTACCAATTACAACACTACTATTTCCATATTCCTTCTTTTCTCTTCTTCTGCTCATCCATCCATTCCACTAATACAGCTACTAAACAACCATTTCTCACAATAAACTCTATCAGAACAATTGTTACCATTGCTATAATTTACAGAGCCATCTGATATTTATATAGACATTCTGTTATTCTTACTTTCCATCCACCTTCCCTCTACTTTCCTCTCTCCATCCACCAGACCTCTTCTTATGTTATTTAAAGTCTTTTACGACATCTGTTACATCATAATTAACATAGAACACCTGCTTAACAGTCTTGGATGTGACAGACCTCTGAATATTACTGAAATGTGAAATCTAAACGGTCAGAAATAAACACAGTTTATTAAGTAAACAACAGACTTGACCTTGGATCGAAGAACACTCTCTCTCCACTGAAGTCTGGAGGTTCTCTAATGGATTTATTACTCTTCATAGACACACAGCTGGGTACTGGAGATCCTGCTCTCTGTGTCCTGTAGTCAACAGTGCCCCCCATCTCTGTGTCACCATGGCGACTCCTTTTAAAGGCAAGGCCTCCCTCCTCACTGTCTATTATGAGACTCATTTCAGATTCAGTGTTCTCCTCTTCACCTCCTTCACAAAAACTCTACAGGCACTGATCTCCTCCTCACAAGCCCGCCAGTGACTTATTGTAGGAGCCTAAATGCAGTTTATTGATAAAATATAAATATGTGATTAATTAGCATACAGTAATTTAAATTAACATGTAAGACAGTAATAATTCATTTAGTTAATTTAATTAGTAGAAATTGGAAGGGCTATTTACAATATTTGCATTATTTGCAATATTCGCTCTCTCATTTATCTCAGTCTCTTTTTCTCATTAATTATGCTCTCTGGAATCTTGTACATTGGTTTGATAACTTTGGAATGAACAATGTTCTGTATGAAAGATTTTTTGTGTGGAAGTAACCAGTTAAACTTTACTCAGTGGTCTTGTGGATGGTTTTCTGGATGTGCACATGGACGAAGGGATACGGTCGAACTAAGGCTTCATTCACTGGAACCTTCACTCTCACATGTAGTTCAAAAACAGACACGTCACAAACCATACTCAACTCCGTGCATATGGTTAATGTTAATATTATAGCTTACTGTGTGCATATGGTAAATGTTAATATTATAGTTTGCTATGTGTATATGGTTGATGTTAATATTATAGTTTACTATGTGCATATGCTTAATGTTAATATTATAGTTTACTATGTGTATATGGTTAATGTTAATATTATAGTTTACAATGTGCATATAGTTAATGTTAATATTATAGTTTACTATGTGTATATGGTTAATGTTAATATTATAGTTTACAATGTGTATATGGTTAATGTTAATCTTATAGTTTACTATGTGCATGTGTTTAATGTTAATATTATAGTTTACTATGTGTGTATATGGTTAATGTTAATATTCTAGTTTACTATGTGTATATGGTTAATGTTAATCCTATAGTTTACTATGTGTATATGGTTAATGTTAATATTATAGTTTACTATGTGCATGTGTTTAATGTTGATATTATACTTTACTATGTGCATATGGTTAATGTTAATCTTATACTTAGTGCATATGGCTAATGTTAATATTATAGTTTACTGTGTGCATATGTTTAATGCTAATATAATAGTTTACTACGTGCATGTGGTTATTGTTAATATTATAGTTTACTATGTGTATATGGTTAATGTTAATATTATAGTTTACTATGTGTATATGGTTAATGTTAATATTATAATTCACTGATCCCCACAGAGAGAGAGTCAGATCTTCATGTCAGTCAACCAGCTCTACCGTGTGGATTTGCAATGCATGTAGACTAACACAGTTCGTATTAGTGAAATCTGTTAATTATTCAACAATAAAAAACACTGAGTTTGTTTTCTTTGTTTTGTATATGGAAACATGTATATCCAAACTGAATGTGGCAGTCTACAGAAACACTCCACATGGGGAGAGTCTGACTTTCTGAGCTATTCAGATTTCTAAAAATGTTGAACTGTTTGTAAAATTTCAGTCATTTATATCAGAACTTTTTCATCAAAATCCTTTAATGTTTGTGTATTTTTTACTCCCTTTTGAGCAGTTTTCACTGATCTCTTTCTGCTCTTACACACACAATCAGTGTTGGATTGATCTCCTTCTGCTCTTACACACATAATCAGTGTTGGACTGAGCTGTTTCATCATATGGAGACACTATCAGAGTGATCTGAGAGACAACCAGACAACTGGCTTCCTGTCAGATTTGTTTCATTTAGGTTTTTGTACCAAAAATCCATTTGGATCAGGAGCATGTGTACAGTGTCTCTGAGTGCTACACACACACACACACACACAAACACACTACGGTTTATATTCACAATAATATGTTTTAAAGTGCGCACACACACACACACACACACACACACACACACACACACACACACAAATACATGTCAGTATTTTACAGTAAAATAGCTTCTTATATTCTTATAAGACAAATATTTCCTCTGAGAGATTTCTTTGTGGTTGATATGTTGCTACCTAACTGCAAATTCCTCAAATTAATCAGATAATCCAAACAGGAAATGAGAAGTATTGTTCCTCATTACTCGATGAATAGTTGAGAAATAACTTACTTTCTTCAACTCAGATAACATCGCTTTAACGGCCGGTTTGTGGACAAGACGGGCACAAAAACATAAGCATCAATATTTGTATAAATATCAGCTTTATATTTTAAGTCATTAAGTGTGTTTGAATCAAAGCATATTCGTATGTTCTGCGTTTCAGCCTTCATCTGTCGAAGTTTTCACCCGTTGACCTTATGTAGTGATTTAGATCATGCTTTTACCATTGTTTTAGGAACAAAGCAAATCATTACAATCATCTACATGTAATTCAACAATTTTTAAACACTTACCACGATACTTCATAATGTTTCACTAAATAAATCTCATTTCCCTCGAAGTTAATTTTCTGTTGAAAATGGTGCTGAGAACAGAACAAGGTTTACTTTCGTTTTCTCTCTCAGACTTCCGGAAAGTACTGCCCTGATCACTTAGGCCCAATGAGAATTCCATCTCGGCGGATAACCGAACAAAGAATGCTAGTGGGACACATCTTTATAAATGGGCCTAACATCGCCGTTAAGACAAATGTCACCTCCACCTTGATTCTGGATGGAAAATTCTCCTTGTGCACATGATATTTCTCAAGGAGGCAGGCGTCCCACTGACATTAGTTAGAAGTGCTGTGAATCAGGGAATATGGCTGACCTTTAGGTACTGCGAGTCCCGTATGAAAACGTATTGTTTGTCACATACGCTGGAAGGAAGGTCACAGTCTATGTAATCTGTACCTAGTATGAAGGACGTTGTCTTCTTCCTGCACTGCTGTGGCTGTGTCGCCTACCCAGGCTGAGCCCCCCCTGCTGTTTTGTTATTCTTTATTTTTGTCTACTTGTTGTGCTTTCATTTTCATTATCGCTGCGTTGTTTGTAATTTGCCCAGTGGGTCGGCACCTATTGCACACCTGGCTGGCCTAGAAGGGGTCTCCTGTCTCTGTGGTCCTTCTCAAGATTTCTCCTATTTTTCCCTGGCCCCTGGGTTTATTGAGGAGTTTTCTCTTGCCTGCCATGAGGATTAAGCCAGTGGGTGCCGCCCTGCTCTGGTTGTTGTAATCCTGTGGGCATGTAAAGCCCTTTGAGACTGTAAACAGTGATATTGGGCTTTAAGTAAACTTAATCTTGAACTAGAACTTGAAATCTGCACAATGGATTTGTTTTATGTCGTTTCTCCTGGTTCAGACTAGAGGTTTGGCCCAGAATGCTCTGCTCCTTGGGGTAATTAATAAACTGTTAATTTAAGTAATTACACAGAAATGCCAGACTTCTTTGACTCTACTTTATCGAATGTACTCAAACTCTATTTAGTCTAATTCAGTCTAACTCTACTTAATCTAATTATTACGTAAAGATGTAACATCTTTTTATAGTAAGAAGTTTAGCAAAGCTGTTTTGGTTTTTTTTGTTGTTTTTTTTGCTGTTTTTTTTTTGTTTTTGTTTTTTTTTTCCAAAATGGAATTCCTCTGTCACTCTTTATCTGATGGGGCGTCCCTAAGAGGGAGCACTGGTTGGACTCTGGACATTTTGCTCCGCCTCTTAACTGAAAACATGTAGAGGCTTCCCTTCCTCTGCGGAGTCATTTAAAGGAGACCCCTCCTATATATGTATCTATGTATATATACAGTTTGTATGTGTGTTTATATCCTACTTTCCCCCTTTGGAGTCACCGTACTTTTATGATCATTTATTTGAAAATCTCCATTCTGAGATCAGGCATTACCAGGCCCAGGGTAATGTTCCACTGATAGGACAGTTAAATGTCAGAACAGGATCAGAAAGTGATCTAGTCGATTCTGCGTTTAACAGTCACATTTTCAGAAGATCCTCTGTACACTTTACCATGCACCACTACACAAAGAAACAGCCTTGGCTGTCTCTTCAACAAACATGGCAAAGAGTTAGTGCATCTCTGTCCAACCTTGTATGTGTTTAGTGGTAAGATGAGAGGGGACTCTTTAGGTCTGTATGTGTTTAATGGTAGGATGAGAGGAGACTCTTTAGGTCTGTATGTGTTTAATGGTAGGATGAGAGGAGACTCTTTAGGTCTGTATGTGTTTAATGGTAGGATGAGAGAGGACTCTTTAGGTCTGTATGTGTTTAATGGTAGGATGAGAGAAGACTCTTTAGGTCTGTACATGTTTAATGGTAGGATGAGAGAGGACTCTTTAGGTCTGTATGTGTTTAATGGTAGGATGAGAGGGGACTCTTTAGGTCTGTATGTGTTTAATGGTAGGATGAGAGGGGACTCTTTAGGTCTGTATGTGTTTAATGGTAGGATGAGAGGGGACTCTTTAGGTCTGTATGTGTTTAATGGTAGGATGAGAGGGGACTCTTTAGGTCTGTATGTGTTTAATGGTAGGATGAGAGGGGACTCTTTAGGTCTGTATGTGTTTAATGGTAGGATGAGAGGGGACTCTTTAGGTCTGTATGTGTTTAATGGTAGGATGAGAGGGGACTCTTTAGGTCTGTATGTGTTTAATGGTAGGATGAGAGGGGACTCTTTAGGTCTGTATGTGTTTAACCCTCTGGAGTCTGAGGCCTGTCAGCCACTGTTGAGGTAGTCTGACATGCCTTGGCATTTTTATATATTTCACCTTTCTAAAAACATTGATCCCAAAGTGTTGCATATGCTTATATTCACCACAAACTCAGCACCAGTAATCTGAGAGCAGTAAGAATTTCATTAATCTATTTTTTGTTTAAATCAACTTTAATGGTAGGATGAGAGAAGACTCTTTAGGTCTGTATGTGTTTAATGGTAGGATGAGAGGAGACTCTTTAGGTCTGTATGTGTTTAATGGTAGGATGAGAGGGGACTCTTTAGGTCTGTGTGTGTTTAATGGTAGGATGAGAGGGAACTCTTTAGGTCTGTGTGTATTTTATGATAGGATGAGAGAAGACTCTTTAGGTCTGTATGTGTTTAATGGTAGAATGAGAGGGGACTCTTTAGGTCTGTATGTGTTTAATGGTAGGATGAAAGGGAACTCTTTAGGTCTGTATGTGTTTAATGGTAGGATGAGAGAGGACTCTTTAGGTCTGTATGTGTTTAATGGTAGGATGAGAGGGGACTCTTTAGGTCTGTATGTGTTTAATGGTAGGATGAGAGAGAACTCTTTAGGTCTGTATGTGTTTAATGGTAGGATGAGAGGGGACTCTTTAGGTCTGTATGTGTTTAATGGTAGGATGAGAGGGGACTCTTTAGGTCTGTATGTGTTTAATGGTAGAATGAGAGAGGACTCTTTAGGTCTGTATGTGTTTAATGGTAGGATGAGAGGGAACTCTTTAGGTCTGTACATGTTTAATAGTAGGATGAGAGAGGACTCTTTAGGTCTGTATGTGTTTAATGGTAGGATGAGAGGGGACTCTTTAGGTCTGTATGTGTTTAATGGTAGGATGAGAGAGAACTCTTTAGGTCTGTATGTGTTTAATGGTAGGATGAGAGGGAACTCTTTAGGTCTGTATGTGTTTAATGGTAGGATGAGAGGAGACTCTTTAGGTCTGTATGTGTTAAATGGTAGGATGAGAGGGGACTCTTTAGGTCTGTATGTGTTTAATGGTAGGATGAGAGGAGACTCTAGGTCTGTACATGTTTAATGGTAGGATGAGAGGGAACTCTTTAGGTCTGTATGTGTTTAATGGTAGAATGAGAGGGGACTCTTTAGGTCTGTATGTGTTTAATGGTAGGATGAGAGGGAACTCTTTAGGTCTGTATGTGTTTAATGGTAGGATGAGAGAGGACTCTTTAGGTCTGTATGTGTTTAATGGTAGGATGAGAGAGGACTCTTTAGGTCTGGACATGTTTAATGGTAGGATGAGAGGGGACTCTTTAGGTAGGTTTACATGTTCTTCAGCTCTGGGTAATAGTGTAGTGGATTATGCCATCACTGACTTAAGATTACAATATTACAAAACCCTCAAAAGCTACAAACAAACAACACTAAAAAGCAAAAAAAAAGCAACACTACACCATAAACTTTTCTATGAAACTGAAGATTCCATTAATAAAAATCAGTTCTGGGAGATGTGGAATACTTTGAGTACAAAAAAACCCACAAGAAGTACCCATTCAAAATGGTCATATTTGGATTGAGCATTTTCAAAACTTCTACAGTGACATACAATCAACAGAATCAAATCAAAATCAGAATCAGATCAAAGAAAAACTACACAATTTTGAATCTATATTTAAAAACAACAAAAATCCTTTTGGCTACCCCATTTCGAGTGAAGAATTGGCACAAAAATTAAAATCTTTGAAACCCAGTAAAGCTTGTGGTCCTGACAGCATCAGAAGTGAGATGCTTAAACACAGCACGCCTGAGATGCAGAGAGCTGTGCTCAAAGTATTCAATCTCACTCTAAGTTCTGGCTGTTTTCCTGACGTCTGGAATCAAGGGGTCATTACCCCAATTCATAAAGGTGGAGACAAATTGGACCCTAATAATTACAGAGGTATCTGAACTGAACCCAGAAAAGAGTCCTCTAAGTCAAATGGTACTGAAGCTCACTAATCCAGTAACAAAAACTAATACACAATATGCTCAGACCAGTACTGCTTCCAAACCTCCAATTTGTGTCAATAAAATCATCAAACTAGCCAAAGAAGACTATTTGGAACATTGGAGAAACAAGACCACCAGTCAAAGCAGAATGAGCTTCTATCTGACCCTAAAAAGAGAGTATAAATTGGCAGAGTATCTCCTCTCTGTCAGAGATACGAAGCAGAGGCAAATCCTGACCAAGTGCAGACTCAGTGACCACAACCTTGCAGTGGAAACAGGCAGACACAGAAAAACCTGGCTGCCAAAAGAGGACAGAACATGTGGTCAGTGCCAGACAGGGAAGGTGGAGACAGAGGAGCATTTTCTTCTTCACTGTGAGAAGTTTACAGACATAAGAAAAACTCTTTTCCGTACATTTAAAACCAACCACCAAAACTTTGAAGTCCTAGACAAAAATGAAAAAATGGCTATCCTCTCAGGAGAGGGACCTTCAGCTGCTCTGGCAGCCAAATATATTTCACTATGTCATAACCTGAGGGACATTAGCTCAACCTAAAAATGTAAATATGTTTAATGTTTAATGTCGCTATACATGTTACACATATAATGTTCCTATTCATATTTGAGTGTAGTGTCTATGTTTATTCAGCTTCCGGCTTCCGGTTCGTACCTGTGCAAACCTGCTGCCGCTGTTGTGCTGATTATCGTCACTGCTCTACGGTCTGTCTCTAACATTTACGTTGTGCTGCACTTCTAATCTTGTAATATTGTGTGCTTGTTTTAATCTCGCTCTGTGTCTGCTTCGTTAACGTTACCTATCAACACATTGTTTCTACTGTTTGGCTGCTAGCGTGCTAACACCAGCTTAGCCTTCTTGCTAACCTTACTTACAGAGCAATAGTGTGTTGATAGTTCACGTTTACGTTACCTCTCATCTGCCACTATGTCTTGCTCTCTCTGCTTCACTCTTGTAGAGAAGTTGTCTCTCCTAGAGAGACGTGTCCGTCAGCTAGAGCAAGGTAGCGCTAGTTCGAGTTTTATTACTATAGATACGACGGGCACCCCAGATAGCATTAGCCGATTAGCGGCTCAGTCTCTCCCTTTAGTGCAGTCTCGCAGGCAGAAAAGGAGTTTGTTGCGGTCGTGAGTGGCCGTTATATCAGTCAGCCCCAAGCCCCGTACCTTTGTTATAGGGGACTCAGTGACCCGAGGGATCAGGTTAGCAACGCCAGCGACTGTTACGTGTCTCTCCAGGGCCAGAGCTCCCGACATAGAAGCTAACCTTAGGGTGCTGGCAAACAGGAATAGCCGTATCGATAAGGCACACCACATAGACACCAGCTATGACAACATCGTTATCCATGATATTAGAATGAGGCAATCAGAAGTCACAAAGGTCAACATAGCTAGGACTTGTGACTTCGCCAGAAAGATGTGTCGGCATCGATTAATTGTCTCTGGCCCTCGACCAGCTAGGGGTAACGATGAAAGATATGGTAGATTATTGCACCTGAGTCGCTGGCCGGCGCAGTTTTGTTTAGATCAGGGATTTGATTTTGTAGATAACTGGCCCTCTTTCTGGGTTAGACCTTGCTTGCTAAAAGCGGATGGCCTGCACCCTAATAGATTTAAATTTAGATTAGATTTAGACTTAGATTACATGTAGATGACTTGTTCCTTGTATTCCTTTGTATGAATGCACTGGCAATACAAATGCCTTATTTGTCATGCCAATAAAGCACTTTGAATTGAAAAGAAAAAACTGAATTGAGTGCACTTGTGTGTGTGTGAGAGAAAGAGTGTGAGAGAAAGAGAGAGACAGAGCTTGTGTGCGTGTGAGAGAAAGAGAGAGAGAGTGTGTGTGTGTGTGTGTGTGTGTGTGTGAGAGAGAGAGAGAGAGAGTGTGAGAGAGAGAGAGGGTGTGTGTTTGTGTGTGAGAGAGAGAGTATGAGAAAGAGAGAGACAGAGTTTGTGTGCGTGTGAGAGAAAGAGAGAGAGTGTGTGTGTGTGTGTGTGTGTGTGTATGTTAGTGTGTGTGTGTGTGTGTGTGTGTGTGTGTGAGAGAGAGAGAGAGAGAGAGAGAGAGAGAGAGAGAGAGAGTGTGCGTGAGAAAGAGAGAGAGAGAGAGAGAGAGAGACAGTGCGTGTGCGTATGAGAGAAAGAGAGAGAGAATGTGTGTGCATGTGACAGAGAGAGAGAATGTGTGTGTGTGTGTGTGTGTGTGTGTGTGTGTGTGTGAAAGAAAGAGAGAGAGAGAGAGAGAGAATGTCTGAGAGAGTGTATGACAGAAAGAGAGAAAAAAGGAGACAGAGAGAGAGAGAGAGCCTGTGTGTGTGTGTGTGTGTGTGTGTGTGTGTGTGTGTGTGTGTGTGTGTGTGTGTGAAAGAAAGAGAGAGAGAGAGAGAATGTCTGAGAGAGTATATGACAGAAAGAGAGAAAAAAGGAGACAGAGAGAGAGCCTGTGTGTGTGTGTGTGTGTGTGTGACAAAGAGAGAGAGAGAGAGAGAGAGGGAGTGTGTGTGTTTGTGTGTGTGCGTGTATGAGAGAGAGGGAAAGAGAGAAAGAGAGAAAGTGTGTGTCAGAGTGAGAGTGTGTGAGTGTGTGTGTGTGTGTGTGTGTGTGTGTGTGTGTGTGTGTGTATGAGAGAAAGGGAAAGAGAGAGAGAGTGCATGTGTGTGTGTCTATGAGAGAGAGAAAGAGAGAGAGAGAGAGAGTGTGTGTGTGTGTGAGAGAGAGAGAGAGAGAGAGAGAAAGAGAGAGTGTTTATTTGTGAAAGAGAGAGTGTGTGTGTGTGAGAGAGAGAAAGAGAGAAAAAGAGTGTGTGTGTGTGTGTGTGTGATAGAGAGAGAGAGAGAGAGAATGTTTGTGTTTTTTGTGAGAAAAAGACAGAGAGAGAGAGAGAGTGTGTGTGTTTCTGTGTGTGTGATAGAGAGAGAAAGAGAGAGAGAGAGAGAGAGAGAGAGTGTGTGTGTGTGTGAGAGGGAGAGAGAGAGAGGGAGAGTATGTGTGGGTCTGTGACAGAGAGAAAGAGAGAGCGAGAGAGAGAGAGAGAGAGAGAGAGAGAGAGAGAGAGAATGTGTGTTTCTGTGTGTGTGAGAAAGAGAGAGAGTGTGTGTCTGTGTGTGTGTGTGTGAGAGAGAGAGAGAGAGAGGGAGAGTATGTGTGTGTGTTTATGTGTGTGAGATAGAGAGAAAGGGGGAGAGAGAGAGAGAGTGAATTACTGTGTGTGTGAGAGAGAGAGACAGAGAGAGAGAGAGAGAGAAAGAGAGAGTCTGTGTGTGTGAGAGAGAGAGAGGGAGAAAGAGAGAGTAAGTGTGTGCGTGTGTGGGAGAGAGAGTGAGAGAGAGAGAGAGAGAGAGTGTGTGTGTGTGTGTGTGTTCAGCATCACTTTCAATGTTTTTATATGTAATGATACTTTATTTGAGTCTTTCTAGTTTCACGTTTCAAGTTTATTTAGAGCCCAATATAACTGTTTAAAAAACAAAGGGCTTTACAGGCCACAACAGTCAAATCAAGACCGGACAGCACCCCCTGACTTACACACAAATGCACTTGATTCCTCTCTCTCTCTCGCTCTCTCTCTCTCTGACACTCATACACACACTTTCTCTCTCTTTCTCTCACACTGTTTCACATTGAGAGAGAATGAGTTTAGTAAGAGAGAGAAAAGACTGTGAAAGGGGCAGATAGCTGAAGCCAGATTTGGTATGGATATGAGAGAAAGATCAGCCCAGCTGGGGTTTTTCACTTACAAAACTGTCAGGACTGAGTCTGACATAGTCAACCACCAGAACCTGACTGATATAATAGGTCACTATGTGATATCTTTTATCATTCCACCATTAGGACCTGACTGATATAATAGGTCACTATGTGATATCTTTTATCATTCCACCATTAGGACCTGATTGATCTAATAGGTCACTATGTGATATCCTCTTCATTAGATCAGGATCTTTATAAAGTACAAACAGTGATTTGTCTCTCCTTGTCTTCTAAGTGAAAGAACTCCAGGTGTTTATTACACACACAAAGCTGCAGACAAAGTTATGGATTAATTCAAGTTTCAAGTTTCTTTAGAGCCCAGTATCACTGTTTACAGTCTCAAAGGGCTTTACAGGCCACAACAGTCAAAATCAAAACAGGACGGCACCCCCTGACTTAATTCTCATGGCGGGCAAGAAAAAAACTCCACAAAAACCCAAAAGGGAAATGGGAGAAATCTTGAGAAGGACCACAGAGAGAGGAGACCCCTTCTTGGCCAGACAGGTGTGCAAAGGGGACAAAGGGGATGGCGATGCTTTCTCTCTGATATGTTCATGTTTACATTGTGTTTATAACAAAATAAAAACAAATAAACAAAAATGTAAAAATAAATGGACAAGAATTTCTTAAAAAAGACAACAACAAACAAATCTCTACAAAACTTTGTAAATTAATGAATAATTGTTTATTATACAGTCACAGATTTCTGACACATAAATAAAACTCTGACTGTACTCTGACGTGTGTGTGTTCAAGGGAAAAAGAGAAAAAGAATGTGTGTGTGTGTGTGTGTGTGTTTCAGTGTGTGTGTGTTTATCTATTTGATCTGACACAGAGACACTGAGAAGTCATAACCCAAAAACCTAAACCCTGCATAGAGGGGTTCAGTGAATGTGCAGTGGAATGTGTGTAAGTGTGTGAGTGTGCGTGTGTCAGAGGAGACGCTGTAGAAGGACACAGTTCCAGACGAGATACAGTCCAGATACACTCCTACTCTGTGTGTGTGTGAGGGGTGGTGAGGTATGTCAGTTTTCTGTTCATTGTGAAGGGCAGAGTATCTGTTATCATCACACTACAGACTCCAGGACTTTTCATTGAGTCCAAACTTGGGTTGCACTGTGGTATGCAAAAGTTCCATGATGTTTCAGTGAAGATTTTAAAACCAGTTTATCATCTTTAGACTTCACTGGAAACATAACGCATGTCCGGGAATGCTTCATTATTATAGTGGACAGTGCAATGCATTAAGAAAGAGATGAAAACACACACACACACATACAGTAAACTTACAGAGCTCAGAACACAATGAAGAATAGATTTAAACATAATATTAAATAATCACACTGTCTCACACACACAAAGTGAAATACACAGGTTTTAGTGGAATATGGAGAATAGTGATAAGTAAACAGTGGGAAGTACTAAGAGGAGAGAAAGAGTTTGAGTCTTTAGGAGAAAGAGAGAAAAGAGGGAGAGTGTGAGAGAAGAGAGAAGAAGAGGAGAGAAAGAAGACTGGATGAGTCCTGGTCTGTCAGTCTATACAGACTGAGTTTCTTTCCATCTGATCAAAACAACTAAAAGAACTCCATACTGGTTAACCACACTAAGTCCAATGGTTCCTCACTGGTACTGGTACTGGTTAGATTATGACAGTATGTGACAGAGCAGGGTGGGTAAACTGATAGAGAACCATATATAAACCAGAACTCACCAACTCAGCTGGGGAAATATTCAATAGTAAATATGTCATCACTCATACTCATCTATATCTCATAAAAACTTATTTATAAACAGAGAGAGAGAGAGAGAGAGAGAGAGAGAGAGGGGGGGGGGGGGGGGGGGGGGACGGTTCCTGTGAGGCATCCTCTTGCATATATTAACTGTTAATTGTAACAGTCTTCTCCATTCACTCTAACATTGTTTCACATTCAGTAAATATTTTCATTTCCTCTTACAGGTCAACAACAATCACTGATGTGAAATAAATTACTGTGAAAATGGTTTCAGTGACAGGACCAGACATTTTCACAACTCTGTCTGCTCTTCAGCAATATACTGAGTCACTTTATCATTTAATGAAAGTCTAATCTCCAACAACAATCTCTTTCTCTTCTCCCTGTTTGTGATTTTACCATTCTTCTAGGTCCTCAGTTTTCATTAAGTCCCCAGTTTGTGTGTTGATGGTGTTTGCTGCCATCTAGTGGACATGTATCATCTACCATCCAGTTCACACTGTCAGCTAGAGCAGGAACTGTCAGACATTCAGTCCTGCATGTGGATTACTTTCAATGTGTGAGGGTTACAATGAGAAATCAACACCAGAAATGTTTTAATACTTTTGTACTTCATGAGATCTTACTTTCTTTCTTTTTTATTGACATATTTGTATGTAAATGTATGTGAGGATACATATACAGCAAATAACCCTTATTACAAGTAAAAAACTTTATATACAGACATGTGTGTGTGTGTGTGAGAGAGAGAGAGATTGCATGTGCATGAGAGAGTGTGTGTGTGAGAGAGAGATAGAAAGGGTGCATGTGTGTATGTCTGTGTGTGTATGAGAGAGAGAGATTGCATGTGTGTGAGAGACACAGAGAGGGTGCATGTGTGTTTGTGTTTGTTGTAACGACTCGGCTCAAAAGAGGTAACAAAAAGAAGGGCAGACCATGCACAGATCACATGAAGGACAAAGCAAATTTATTATAAAAGGAAAAAAAAAACACCCATAATGCAACGATTAGTCTGGTAGTCAGTAGTATCAGTAGTGTAGGCAAGGTATGGATGTGTGTTAGAGAAGTGTGGGGGTGTTGAAATGGAGCAACCAAAAATCCTCATGAAACAAATGGTGGAGGCCTGAGGAGGAGAAGAACGGAAAATGATTAGAAGGAGGTGGGGGGGGGGGCTCAGTTCCCTTTAGGCTTTTACACACCTGGGGATCAAAACACCCAGGTGCCCGATATCAACCAGGACGGACCTCCCACTCTGACACCCAACTGCACCCAACACAAATACACAGCGGAGGCCGTCACATTGTGTATGTCTGAGAGAGAGAGAGAGAGAGAGAGAGAGAGAGAGAGAGAGAGAGAGAGAGAGAGGCAGAGGCAGAGAGAGAAAGGGAGAGGGTGCCTGTGTGTGAGAAAGAGAGACTGAGAGAGGGAGAGAGAGAGAGTGTGTTTGTGTGTGTGAGAGAAATAGTTGGTGTGCGTGTGTGAGAGAGGATGCCTGTGTGTGTATGTAGAGTGAGAGAGAGAGAGGGAAAGAGAGAGAGAGAGAGAGAGAGAGAGAGAGAGAGAGAGAGAGAGAGAGTGTGTATGTGTTATAGAAAGAGAAACTGAGAGGCCCGGTTCACACCTTGCATTAAGATCGATTTTGGTGAACCAATCGCAAGAGGACACCTCAAAAGTACAGGTGTAAACGCATCCAATGTGCATTGAGGTCGCATCGAGATCCGATCACTCAGACCACATTCGGAGTTGGTCTGGACTTCATATGACCACTGGACTGCATATGACCACATTCTTATAGCGCGAAAGCAAACTCGACCACCACGCCCTCTGCTTACTCCGAAGTACGAACTCTTTCACCTATGCACACATTTGCTCACCAGTGGCGTCATACTAAAGTGCGACAACAGGCAACAACAATAACAGGCAAAACAGATAATGTTTTGATTTCCTCTTCTTTTTCTTCTTCTTTTCATTTCCGACAGACTTGGCACGGGAAGTGCACTGATGCCCCCTGCCGATTAAAAACAACAACGTTTAACATGAAAAAGCTTAACGTGGCTTAATGTTCCAAAACTGCCATCAATGATCACCAAATTTCTCCCAGACATCTCGTCAGAAGCGCCTCCTTCTGTCAAAAAATCACAATCGAAATCCTATGACTATGGTGTTTTTTAAACGTTTTCATCTCCACTGACGCTCATTATGAGGAAACAGCTTAACGTGGCTTAATGTCTAAAAACAGCGACGCGAGATCACCAAATTTGTCTGACATCTCACATTTCATAAGCACTATCTCCAATCAAAAGAGCAAAACTGAAATTCAATGAAAGGGGTAAAGCGTTGGAAACGATGTACGTGTTTACCTGCATATGGAGCGAAGATCCGATCTCACCCGAGACACGGATTCTAAAGCCAGGTGTAAATGGACGTATTTAGAGCTGTCCACTTGTGATTGTATCATCAAAATCAGATCTTAATGCAAGGTGTAAACAGGGCCACAGTGTGTGAGTGTGTGTGTGTGTGTGAGAGAGAGAGACAGACAGAGTGTGTATTCAGCATCAGGAACACTTTCAATGTTTTTATATGTAATGATATTTTACTTGTGTCTTTCTCTCTGACATGTGCATGTTTATATTGTGTTTGTAACAAAATAAAAACAAGTAAACAAGAATTTAAAAGTAAATGGACAAGAATTTCTGAAAAAAAAGAAAAGAAAAAAAAATCTCTACAAAACTTAAATTAATGAATATTTGTTAATTATTACAGTCACAGATTACTGATACATAAATAAAACTCTGACTGTACTTCACACACACACATTTGTGTTTATGTCTGTGTGTCCAAGTGTAAATTAATGGTACATATGAACATTGTGTGTGTATATGAAAAAGAGAAAAAGAGTGTGTGTGTGTCTGTGTATTTCAGAGTGTGTGTGTTTATTTATTTTATCTGGCGCAGAGACACTGAGGAGAATAAAGAAACCCAAAACCCAGCATAGAGGGGTTCAGTGAATGTGCAGTGGAATGTGTGTATGTGTGTGAGTGTGTGTGTGTCAGAGGAGACTCTGTAGAAGGACACAGTTCCAGACGACCAGTCCAGATACACTCCTATTCTGTGTGTGTGTGAGGGGTGGTGAGGTATGACACTGAGCTGATTATTGTGACGGGCAGAGTATCTGTTACCAGACCACTCCAGACTCCAGGACTTTTCATTGTATCCAAATCCACAGTCACCACTCTTTCCTTTCCTCCCGATTCCTTTATATGTCACTGATATAACAGCATAACCTCCACTCCACTCAGTCTCCCAGTAACAGCGTCCAGTCAGACTCTCTCTACACATGACCTGCTCCCAGACATCAAATCTCTCTGGATGATCAGGATACGACTGATTCTTTCCCACACGTGTCGCCTTTCTGTTCCCCTCAGACAGAGAGAGATGTGTGTTTACTGTGTTTGGGTCCAGTGTGAGATCACAGGCATCTACAGAGAAGAAGAGAAATTAGACGAGAAAACATATCACACACTCTCAACCCCGTGTGTGTGTTTTATACTAAATGGAGAATATTATACGATTAGTATTATATTATTACATATTATATTTATTTGATAATAAATCTCAGGTAAGATGGTGTCGTCTGTCTGTCTGTCTCTCGTCCTGTCTTTAGTGTGTGTTACAGATTCTCTCACTCTGTCTCTTTTTATGGAATGTGGGGTAATGGTCTGGGGGGAACTGGGGATGTAAATATGGGGTATTTTTGTGTGTTGTGTGTGTGTGTATTATTATAAGGGGTCTGACTGTGTTATTGTTGATATGTGTGTGTTAATGTTGTTTGACCCTTGACCCAGTGTGTTTCCCTCTTGTTACCTGAGCTCTTTTCTGACCAGTTTTCCACTTATTTTATTCACTCACTTTCTGTCTTTCTCTTGTACACAGACAATAAAATTATATGCAAAATTTACAAAATCAATTAAAAGTGATGTTTATCTCATATTATTATCTCTGTTTTTTCATTAAATGGAGTAGATAAACAAAAGTTGTATTTTTTCAGGCCTTAAATAAATAAATCTCTTTTCCATGGGTGAACCAAACTCAGTGTTTGTGTGTGTGTGTGTGTGTGTGTGCACATGTACTTACATTTTCTTAATCCTGGTTTGATCATGAGTTCTCCTCCATGGTCCACACTATAAAAAACAGACAAAAGACAGTGGATGAGTCTTAAACACACACACAGACACAAACATACACATACACACACACACACACACACACACACACACACAGACTATACTGACTTAAGTTGACAGTGTTGATTCATCTGTGTAGAGAGATGCTTCACTCCTGAGTCTCCTGGGTGATTGTAGCTCAGATCCAGTTCTCTCAGGAGTGAGGGGTTTGAACTCAGCGCTGAAGCCAGAGAAAAACAACCTTCCTCTGTCACTAAACAACCAGACAACCTACAGAGAGAGACAGAGAGAGAGAGAGAGAGAGAGAGAATATCAACTCGTCATCTGGTTTGTGAAGTGTGATCCATTGTAAAGGTTCCACTCTGTTTTACCATAAATGTTGACTTTGCTAAATTATCACATAAACTCACAGACCAATTACTAACATTAGGTCCAAAGATACTGGGGGGAAATTCATCTACTTTTATGATCAGTATGTCTCACACACAACAGTACTTTAATAACCATACTATACATCAACCTGGTCTCATTTTAATGTGAACATAGTCATTTTAAATACTGTATTTAAGTTCCTGACTAATACTGACCTCAGTATCTCCAGTTTACAGTGTGGATTCTTCAGTTCCACACAGAGAAACTTCACTCCTGAATCCTGAAGGTCATTATTACTCAGGTCCAGTTCTCTCAGGGGACAGTTTACTGACTGTAGAACTGAGGCTACAGCTTCACAGGACTGTTCAGTGAGTTTACAGAGAGCAAGTCTGGAGAGACAGAGACAGACAGACAGAGGGAGAGAGAGAGAGAGAAACAAGTTTTATCCCAGCGAACTTAAGCTGAACAGAATTTTCCATATGAGATCAAGCTCATATTAAGTGTTAGAACATCTTCCTGTCCTACAGAAAACATTGTCACATCATCAGTGTCTGCTGATAAAACATGTTTAGTCTCCTGCTACTGGAAACCCCTTAAGGTCCCATCTCAGTTTCCACAGAAGAGACTCAATAGTGGGGCTGTATAACTGCCCTGAGAGAGGAAAACCTGCCAATACAAACACAAGACTACAACAGGAAAGAAGCTCTTCCTTTTGGTTATGACTGCTGAAAAATCATCATTTAAACAAAAGACTAGGACAGGAAACACATCACTGCCACTGATTGTACAGCTTTTCATGAGTTTCATCAAAACATTTTAAAGGTGTGAAATATCAGGTGTTCATCAGATTTGTTACGTTGACTTTAATATTTTCATTTCCTGACTAATACTAACCTCAGTATCTCCAGTTTACAGTGTGGATTCTTCAGTCCCATGCAGAGAAACTTCACTCCTGAATCCTGAAGGTCATTGTTACTCAGGTCCAGTTCTCTCAGGGGACAGTTTACTGACTGTAGAACTGAGGCTATAGATGAACAGGACTGTTCAGTGAGTTTACAACCAGCAAGTCTGGAGAGAGAGAGAAACAGTGAATATCAATTTGTCATCTGGTTTGTGAAGTGTGAGTCATTGTAAAGGTTGCACTCTGTTTCAGTGGTGGCTGGTGAGCTGGAAACAGAGGAGGAACAAACCTCCCCTTTAAACCCATGAGTAGTTTCAACCTGTTCCCGTTCATCTGCCTTGATTAACAATTAAACTAATGATTTGTAGAATAATTAACGCCAATCGTGTAAATCGAGTAAATGATTAACAGTGTCATTTCGTGATAGTACGATTTCTCTTTACTGAAGTGTGTTGCACTTGTTATACCCACATGTTCTTGTAATTTGTGGATACTTGTTCTTTTCACTCTCTGTCTGACGTCAGGGAATACTGATGTCAAATGCCTTGTCTGATTTCCAAGATTCTGCCCTTGAAATGCTCGCGAAACACAGAGGACTGTCTGCAGCTTGTCTGTTATAGTGAAATCTACTGTGTGAAATTGTTTAACTAGGATGGCAATTATCTGAATATGTAATGGAAAACCAATCCCTCGATATGCTTTACACTGCAGCTTTGATGTGTTACGAAATTCAGATTTAAAAAACAAAGTTCTTGAAATCAGTCTCAGTTTCTGAGAGTAAACTTTCAGGTTAGAAAAAACAGGATCTTTTATCTGTACAATGCATCAGCATTGAGTGTAATGCAGAATGAAGTTTATCACTCATGCCTCAACTAGTTTGCAAAGAACAGTAGCTCTGTCACAAATGACACTGATAACACCAGTCACGTAAATAGAGTAATTATCCTGCAAATCTTTTATTGCTAATCAACACGGATTAACAGTAACAGGCTGAAATCAATCATAGATTTAAAGGGGAGGTTTGTTCCTCCTCTGTTTCCAGCTCACCAGCTGCGACTCCTCTATTTTACCATAAATGTTGACTTTGTTAAACTATCACATTAACTAAACTCACAGACCAGTTACTAACATTAGCCTTACAGATACTGGGGAAAATTCATCTGCTTTTTTGATCACTGTGCCTCACACACAACAGTACTTTAATAACCACACTATACATCAACCTGGTCTCATTTTAATATGAATATAGTCATTGTAAATACTGCATATCAGTCCCTGACTAATACCAACCTCAGTATCTCTGGTTTACAGTGTGGATTCTTCAGTCCCACACAGAGAAACTTCACTCCTGAATCCTGAAGGTCATTGTTACTCAGGTCCAGTTCTCTCAGGGGACAGTTTACTGACTGTAGAACTGAGGCTATAGATGAACAGGACTGTTCAGTGAGTTTACAACCAGCAAGTCTGGAGAGAGAGAAAAGGAGAGAGGGGGAGAGAGAAAAGGAGACAGAGAGAGAGAGAGAGATAGAGAGAGAGAGAGAGAGAGAAACAAGTGTTATTCCAGTGAGGTTTAGTTGAAGAGAATTTTCCATATGAGATCAAACTGCTGTAAAGAGTCAGAGCATCTTCCTGTCCTGCAATAAACGCTGTCACATCATCAGTGTCTGCCGATAAAACATGTTTAGTTTCAAGTTTTCAAGTTTATTTCAAGCACAATATAAGTGTGTACAGTCTCAAAGGGATTTACATACACACAGGTTTACAACAAACAAAACAGGACAACACTCCCTGACTCAATCCTCATAGCAGACAAGAAAAAAATCCCCCCAAAAACCCAGGTGTTACAGGGGAAAGAAAATGGAAGAACTCTTAAGAAGGACCATAGAGAGAGGAGACGCCTTCATGGCCAGACAGGTGTGCAGTAGTCTCCTGCTATTGGAAATCTCTTATGGTCTCATCTCAGTTTCCACAGAAGAGACTCAATAGTGGGGCTGTATAACTGACCTGAGAGAGGATAACCTGCCATTTTTCAGTTCCTAACTAATACTGACCTCAGTATCTCCAGTTTACAGTGTGGGTTCTTAAGTCCCACACACAGAAACTTCACTCCTGAATCCTCAAGATCATTGTTACTCAGGTCCAGTTCTCTCAGGGGACAGTTTACTGACTGTAGAACTGAGGCTACAGCTTCACAGGACTGTTCAGTCAGTTTACAACTAGCAAGTCTGGGGAGAGAAAGAGAGAGAGGGAGAGAGAGTGAGATTGGGAAAGAGACAGACAGAGAGTATCAACTTATCATCTGGTTTGTGAAGTGTGATCCATTGTAAAGGGGTTACTGTTTTACCATAAATGTTGACTTTGATAAACTATCACATTAACTAAACTAACAGACCAGTTACTAACACTAGGTGTAAAGATATTAGGGGAAATTCATCACCTTTTATGATATCTATGCCTCACACACAATGATACTTTAATATCCATACTACACATAAACCTGGTCTCATTTTCTTATGAATATCGTCATTGTAAATACTGCATATAAGTCCTCGACTAATACTGACCTCAGCATCTCCAGTTTACAGTGTGGATTCTTCAGTCCCACACAGAGAAACTTCACTCCTGAATCCTGAAGGTCATTGTTACTCAGGTCCAGTTCTCTCAGGGGACAGTTTACTGACTGTAGAACTGAGGCTACAGCTTCACAGGACTGTTCAGTGAGTTTACAACCAGCAACTCTGGAGAAAGAGCAGGAGAGAGAGAGAGAGAGAGAGAGAGAGAGTGAGAGAGAGGGAGAGAGAGAGAGAGAGAGAGAGAGAGAGAGAACATTAGCGTTCACACATTTAAGAATTAAAATTGTACTGATAGAGTTGTACTGACTAAGTGTATGGTCCATTGCAGCTGGTGCATAGCGTTCCATTGGAACATCTTGCTTTTGGTTTTAAGTAGTGATTGTGACTGGTCTTTGTTTTATTTTAAGGTCGTCATAGCACCAATTGTTGTCTACTTCAGTTGATCGTAGTTAATTCTGTTGATATAAAAAAATTACGGTGTGTAGATGTTTGGTTTTGACGATTGGTATTATTAATGTTCCCCTGTGTGTCGGAGTCTGTCTTTTATTTCTTCCCTCCAGGCAGTGTTGTGAGGCACAGTTGGGGCGTGCATGTGTCACACTTTAATACCTCACTGATCTGGGTGCAGTGGTTTGTAGTGAGTCAGGAGTTGGTTCCTTTTTCTTCTTTCTCTATCTCTCACCCTCACTCATCATTCCCCTACTATGTCCTACTTTGCTACCTGGTCTGTCTGTCTTTTTGTCCTTTCCATGCTTGGTTTTTATTTTTTTATATTTTATTGAGTGAAAATAATAAATTTCTATTGTATTTAATAAACCTATTTTGTGCAACTGCTGGGTTTCATTTAACCATGAAGACCATATTTGGGAGTGTAGTTTGCACCGTTACTGGGTTACATTATTTTATACATGAAGGCAAAGAACAAAGACTCAGACAATCTGAGATTTCTGTGACACTCGATGCGAGTCGTTTTCTCACAAATTTACCTCAGATATTTCACCTCTCGTGCTCCAGCTGTTGGCAAGTCTCTCGGTTTCCCATTGGCTGTCAGGTTGCTCGGCAACGACAGCTTAAACTAGTCTAAGAAACCTATTGCAAAGTCATCTATGGATTTTCATATATTCTACTTAATTAATAAGGGACTGATCAGGTGTGCAGATAAAATCTCTTAAACAGTTAAGGACCCCAATAATGAATACAGCAAAAAGAGCCAAGATCAGGTTCTGGCATCAATTCTCAATTAAAAGCCTGAGTTGTAATGCCTGACAACTGCTTATGAGTTCTAATTTTGCTAGACCGCACGAGCCCGACCCCTCCCTCTTCCCTTATCACAGCCACCACAGTTACCGTACGCAAATCGAGTGCCCTGCAGAGCAGCATCAGAGTCTCCCCGACCTGCTTTCATTGGTGACAGCCAGGAACCGATAGTGTTTGCCCTTAGCTTCGGCATTGTTTGTCACTGTTGTGAAATTAAACCACTATTAAAACATCTCAATACAGCCAGCCTAACTAAGGCAATAAGCCACCATTACGTTTAACAACAAGCAAGCTAGTTTTGCGTAAATTAGCGATGTCAGTGAAAACCAGTGAACTCTGGCAGGCTAGTTCCTTTGTCAGGCAACTGAAACAAATAAATATGCATTATGTGGCTAATAGTCTATGCAACCATATTTGGATATCAGAAACATTAGATGACCTGTCACCTGTCATATTAGGGGAAATTCATCTCCTTTTATGATCAGTATGCCTCACACACATAGTCATTCTAAATACTGCATATCAGTCTCTGACTAATACTCACCTCAATATCTCTGGTTTACAGTGTGGATTCTCCAGTCCCACACAGAGAAACTTCACTCCTGAATCCTGAAGGTCATTGTTACTCAGGTCCAGTTCTCTGAGGGGACAGTTTACTAACTGTAGAACTGAGTCTACAGATGAACAGGACTGTTCAGTGAGTTTACAACCAGAAAGTCTGCAGTGAGAGAGAAAGACAGAGAGAGAGAGAGAGAGAGAGAACATTAGTGTTCACACATTTAAGAATTAAAAATTGTACTGATAGAGTTTGACAAAAAGGTGTGAAATGTTGTGAAAAATTCCTCAAACACACAGTGTGATGTTCAGTGGTGGGATGTAATGAAGTACAAGTACTTCGTTACTGTACTTAAGTACATTTTTCATGTATCTGTACTTTACTTGAGTAGATTTAGTTGTGGGTACTTTTGACTTTTACTCCACTACATTTTACAGCAAGTATCTTTACTTTCTATTCCACTACATTTCTACAATGCGTTGCGTTACACGATACAGTCACATTGCGTATTTTGTTTGTTTGTTAGTTTTAAAGTAATCAATGGCGAGAGGGGAATTGGTCCACTGAACCAATCAAAGCGGGCAGGTGATGTTAGACCCTCCTTCAACACGAGCGTGGCCGCACCCGCAGCAGCAGCATCAGCAGCAGCACTAACCGGTGCTAAAACATCCAAAATGGATTCGAGAGAGGCCACCGCGGAGATTCAGCCATTAGACATGCGCCACCCATGGCCTTATTTAAAAGAGTTGTTTGAGATAACCGGTTCTAAAAATGATTCATGGAGATTCCGGTGCCATCTTTGTCTCCCTCGAAAACACGAGATACTAGCTTTCAAAAATTCACCGTAAAATATGCAGAAACATATTGAGGTGAATTAGATTGCTTAACGCTACCTGACTTTTGCATGTTAAATTAAATTAAGTTAGTGAAATCTTATTTAACCTTAGCTAGCCTCTTGTTCAAATGCACCACTAGCAACAAGTAAACACAATTAAATTATTATAATCTAGCGTTAACTGGCAAGTAACACATGCATGTTGCTAACGCAATGTAGTCTTGGTACTGGGTGTTTGCTTGGATGCTAGATCCCGGGAACAGCGGTGGTTATGTTGCTTGTGTGGCTAGGGGCTCTTTAGCCCTGTGCTCCTTCAGAGTTAAGGTTTAAAATTAGTTGGTATTATAGAATGACAGGATTAACATAGTAGTAATTACTTTAAAGATACCTTTGTCTTAATTATACTAAAATGGAATTTAAAAGTCAGACTGTCAACCCTACTTGGCATGCTTATATTGCGCCAAACCAAATTTCTATCTCCTGTAAGAACAGTCTGGCAAAAGTATAAATTTTGTAATAGATAATATGTTGAAATCCTGTGTTAGGATCAGTGCCTATTCTTTTGTTAGCTGCATTTAATACTCCTTTTTTCAGGCAGACAACTTTAATTTGAATGTGTTTACTGCAGTCAATATAACACAATGGTTTTGCATTGTGTTGTATTGTGTTTTGTTTTATTTACAGTTAAATAAAAACTTTCAAAGGTATAATCAGTCCTCTTTCTTATTTTGCTTAATGGCATTTAACTCTGCAGGTCACCCCTGAAATTCTGATTCACAGAATCGTAAGTCCAAGTGTGAACTGAGGGTAAACACAATAAAAACAATAACCTTTCAAATAATTGATAGGAGATTGTTTGCCAGTGTTATCAGTAGCATCATCTGCAGCATTGTTAATTAGAATGGCACAGCCCATACTATTGATGTATTAAACAAAATATACATATAGTAGGCACACAATGATATTGTAGACGATTGCATTAGAGAATGCATTCAGCAAGTACTTTTACTTTTAATACTTTAAGTATATTTAAAAGCAGGTACTTACTTACTTTTACTCAAGTAAAAAGGTTAATGTGGTTCTTTTACTTTTACTAGAGTACATTTTTGTCTGTTTATTTGTACTTTTACTTAAGTACAGTGTTTGAGTACTTCCTCCACCACTGGTGATATTTTTGGGCAACGGACAAGTGCAACTTATAATTAACTGTAAACTGTGAATTGGGGAGAATAATGAAAATGTAAATGGGAAATAAGCTATCCAAAAAGGAGAACACTTTCAAATCAGTCAGGTTAATGTTAAAGGGGCCAAACATGTTCCACACAGAACTAAAGCAAGACAGACACCCTGTTTACTGACTAACTCATTAGCCATATGAAGATTAAAACTTACTTTATACACAAAGGCAAAGAACAAAGACTCGGACAATTTGAGATTTCTGGGATACTCGTCCTGACTGTGTAAGATCTCAGACCAACTTCCTTCAGGACACTGTCTTTCTTCTTCCAGGTGTTTGCATCTTCAACTCTCACAGTGTCTGCACTGCACTAAATGTCATAATTTGCTTTTTGCCTCTTTTTCAATTGCTCATGTTTTTTTGGGGTTTTTTTTCTGAAGCTTTGTGCATAATTTGTGACCACTTAAAAGTTCAGCAGGAGACAAACCATGTTCCAGAGGTGAAGCTCCGTAACTTAACAGAGCTAAATAAGGATCTGATTTACTGTCTGTCACCTCCTTAAGCAGCTGTTTGACAATATGAACTCCTTTCTCAGCTCTACCATTTGACTGAGCGTTAGGACCCTTTGCAGAACTTTGTCTTTTGCAGTTTCATCCACAATCACTTTTGATTTTTGACACATAGCTGTGGACTTTCTCAATCCCAGACACTAACCCTAGACATTCTCTCTCAGTCTGAGCATAGTGAATCTCAGACTGAGTCATCGTCCTTGAGGCATATGTGACAACCGTCAGTGGATCAGTGGATATCTTGGTTTGTTTGTTTGAGTCAGAGAAGGTGAGTATTGATTCTGTAGTTAGATTGATTTTTAGTCTCTCCCATTCTTGCACGTGATTCTCAGTCCACTTGAATTCATCTGTATTATGTGACAGCTCTCTCATGTAAACTGTTCGTGAAGACAGTTCCAGTTTGAATTTTCCTATGAAATTTATCATTCTCATTTCATGTACTACAGACTTTTTGTCTGTGGGTCTGGGCGTGTTGAGGATCGTATGCACCTTGCTCTTGTCCAGCTCCACACCTTCTCCTGAAAGCTTGTCACCAAAAAACGTGATCTCTCTGACAGCAAATTGACATTTTGCCTTGTTCAGCTGTAACCCATGTCTCTGGATGCTGTGGAACACTATGATGAGACTTTCATTGTATTTCTCCAGTGTAGACCCCATAGAACAATGTCATCTACATAAACACACACACACTCCCCATGACTTAATGTCGTCTACATAAACACACACACACACACCCCATAACACAATGTTGTCTACATAAACAAACACATCATCTATGCCCTCAATAATATACCCCATAGCAGAGTGAAATGTTTCAGGAGCAGAGGAAATTGTGAACGTCAGTCCCTCTGGGACACAGAGAGACAACAGAGCAAGATTGCAGCATAGTAGTCAATATAACAAGAGATCATTTTAATCCAGACAACACAGGAAAACACACAAGAGAATCGATGTGAGAAAATATTGATTTAAGAAGTCAAGGGAGAAAATGTAACGATTTAAGATTTTTTAGCAAACCATGTACACACTGATTCTGAATCAGAAAGAATGTCATTATTCTGCAAATAACTGTATAAGGTTGCAATTCTAGCAATGTTAGCTTCTTGAGTGACAAAACACATTTGCCACAGTTAGCTACTTACCAAACAAAATTAAAACTGCTTTAACTGATACACAGACAAATGGCAAAATTAATTTCAGGTTGTTGGAGAAATGGAAGAAGGCCTCTGAAATGGGAGAAGGCCTCTGTAAGTTGAAGCCAACGGAAGAGGGCCTCGGTATACCAAAAAGGGACGATGCAAAGTCAGCAAAACATGAAGGCAACATAAAAAGGGTAAAATCTAGGTTATAGTGACAGGGAAGTATAAGTAATGGTCGGGATGTAGCTGCTTCAGCATCCGCTTTGCATGGACTAGCCCAACGCTTGATAGTTAACACCCGCGTTAAGGGTAAAGTGTCTGAGGTGAAATTGGGAACATGGTTAAGTGTCCGGGGTGAAACGAGGACACGGTTGAATATTATTTTTTTTATTTAACCAAACAAGGACACTTCGGAAATAATGGTGTATGGAACAATGAATTCTGGGAAAATCTGGGGAAATTTCTGGAAGCGAATGGGTTGGACCATGCAAAACATAGATGATGTAAGGGGTGTTACCATACAACTGTGTTATGCGCTTATTGGATACATAGGTTTAGCATGCAGGTAAAATTTTAGATATAAGTGCATGATTCTCTGTATTATATTCAGTCACTCCCTGGGACCTGACTCAGTTTGTTGTATTTTGTTCACTGCTGAATGCAATAAACTTACACTGCATTGGACTCCTGAAGACTTTGACTGCTTTTTGAAAACTTGGAATTCATTTTAAACCAAGCATAAGAAGTACAGCATTCAGTGTGGAGAGGGACTTGGTCATATCTGGCCCAGACCGGGGAGTCTCTCCCACAAGGTGAAGAAAAATGAATTTGTAACTGATAAGATGATCTGCCCATCTGTTCTTGAATAAAACCAGACTGATTGTACATAAGTTTCCATTCCACAAATTAATGACTACCACTGACCTCAGTATCTCCAGTTTACAGCGTGAATTCTCAAGCCCCACACAAAGCAGCTTCACTCCTGAATCCTGAAGGTCATTGTTACTCAGGTCCAGTTCTCTCAGGGGACAGTTTACTGACTGTAGAACTGAGGCTACAGCTTCACAGGACTGTTCAGTGAGTTTACAACCAGCAAGTCTGGAGAGAGAAAGAAAGAGAGAGAGAGAGAGAGAGAGAGAGAGAGAGAGAGAGAGAGAGAGAGAGAGAGGCAGATGGTTACTTTACTGATTGATGTAATCAGTAGATCTACAGATAAAAAAACAATATATATATATATATATATATATATATATATATAATCAGTGCAAATACGATTCAAAATACCATCATAATACACATAACCATAAAGTCCATCTTTTTCTCATTTTTGTCTCTTCTATTTACGTACGTTCTCTCTCTTAAACGTGTTCTTAATGCCAAGATTTTACAAAAACCTTGAACTAATAACCTATATGTTTGTATTAACAGATAACCTATACAGCCGAGGGGAAAAGACATGGACAAATATGATTCAGAAGACAATAAGCTGCAAAGACACAAAAATATTGTAATAAATAAAATAAAATCAAGAAAAGAATAGAAAAGAAAAGAAAGGGAGAGGAGAGGGGAGAAAGCAGTCTGTATCCTATTGTTTCGTTTACAAATCATCTTCCATATTTCCCACTGTTTAACTATCCTTTAACTGAAAAACTCACACATGGCTACGAACAGATTTCTCATTTGGATGTTACATAAGCAGCCAAATCCTTGCCCTATGATACAGTCCTGCCAGTCCTTCTCTCTGGGAGGAAACAAGTGGGCAAGTTCTGCCACTGTAGATTAGAGTTCACATGATGAACCAAAGTAACTGCACCATTAAACTCTTCTACTTACAGGGCCCGTTTGGTGTTTTTCAGTACTGGCAGAAGTCTCTTCAACCCTTCATCTGATCCTCTGTATTTCTTCAGCTCAAACTTTTCTTGAGTCTCCTCGGACATCAGCAGGACAAAGACCAAAGCTGACCACTGTGTAGATGACAGTTTCTCTGTTGAGAGACGTCCTGAGCCCAAGTAATTTTGAATTTCATTTGCAAGGGAGGCATCCTTCAGTTCATTCAGACAGTAGAGGAGATTGATGCTCCTCTCTGATGAGATGTTCTTGTTGAGTGTCTTCTTGATGTAGTTGACTGTTTTCTCCACACTCTCTGCTCTGATCACTGTTTGTGGCAGTAATCCTTTCAGGTGATCCCGATTGGACTCCACTGAGAGGCCAAGAAGGAAGCGGAGGAAAAGGTCCAGGTGTCCATTCTCACTCCTTAAAGCCATGTCTATAGCACATCTGTAGAGGTCATTCAATTTCTTTGACTTCCTTTTAAAGATATACCAAATTGTATCAGGATAAAGAACATTCTCCTTATTATTACAGTGCGAGAGAAACACATAGACCGCAGCAATGAATTCTTGAACACTCAGATGCACAAAACTGAACACCACTGTCTCAGAGACTCCCTGCTCTTGACTGAATATCTGTGTGCACACTCCTGAGTAAACTGAACCCTCACTGACATCCATGCCACACTCTCTCAGGTCTTCCTCATCGAAAATCAGATTACCCTTCTCTAGCTGAAGGAAGGCCAACTTTCCAAGCTTCAGTATAATGTGTTCAGCTTCACATCTCTTTTTCATTTGGCCTGTTTCGTAAATCAGAAACCGTGTGTACATTCCAGTCAGAGTGGTAGGGAGTTCTTCACTAGTATCTTTGGCTAGCATTGGCTGAAGCACAGTGGCTGATATCAAACAGAAGACTGGTATGTGACACATGATGTGGAGGCTCTTTGATTTCTTTATGTGTGAGAACATTTTTTTGGCCATATCCTGGTCCTTGTCATTGTACTTCCTAAAGTACTCTTCCTTTTGTTCATCACTGAATCCTCGTACTTCAGTCACTTGATCAATGTAGTCTCGAGGGATCAGATGGGCTGCTGCTGGTCTGGAGGTTATCCAGATGAGAGCAGAGGGAAGCAGATTTCTCTTGATTAGGTTTGTTATCAGCACACCTACAGAGGATTTCTGATCGATGTTCTTCAATTTCTCTCTCTTCTTAAAGTCAAGAGGAAAGCGACACTCGTCAAGTCCATCAAAAATGAACATGACTTTACCATCACCATCTGGAAGAGACTTCAGTTTAGCAGAATCTTCAAAATATTCATGAAGCAACTCTATCAGGCTGTATTTTTCATCTTTTACTGAATTCAGCTCTTGAAAGGGGAGTGGAAAAATAAAATCTATGTCCTGGTTGGACTTTTCCTCTGCCCAGTCCAGTATGAATTTGTTCACTGAGACAGTTTTCCCCACTCCAGCAATTCCCATGGTCAGCACTTTTCTGTTTCTTCGACTTGGATCAGATGGGACCTTGAAAATGTTACTGCATGTGATTGGAGTTTCCTCTGTGGTAAATCTCCTAGTTGATGCCTCAGCCTGCATAATCTCATGTTCATGAATGACTCCTCCAGTCTCATCCTCCACTATGTAGAGATCAGTGTAAATATCATTCAGGAACTTTTTATGGCCTGTCATTGAATTCCCATGCAAAATGTGATCATATTTCTGTTTCAGACTGGACTTCAGTTTGATTCTGACCTCTTGATAGTTTGGTTCTGTTTAGTCAAATGAAGTGCAGAAGGAGAGTGAGTTACAAACCAAGATGCAATATAACAGTCCTGTCCTAAAAAGCCATGACTTAAAAACATGTGTTTATATTTCAAGTTTGCAAATGTTACCCATGGTTGGAATCATCAAGCTTTCCACTTCAAATAAGTACTAGAATAATCAAGCATCAAGTAAAGAATTAAAATGTGAATTATAGACGGTCAGTGTTTGATGAAGGATTCATTATGCATTGAAGTAGAGAACACACAGTAAATTTTCCTGTATTAAATGAACTCTGAGACTGTTTAGACAATCCACATTGATCTACTGTAAGACAGTAAAACCACTCTCAGAGTTCATTTAACACTGGTGAATTTACTCACAAATGAATTCATGTCACCAGCACTCAGTGGCTGATTGACTTTACCTTGTCTGAGCTCTGCAGACTGAGTTGGGAAAAGATCTTTAAGCTTTGGAAAAGTGATCATAATATCTGACTCCTTCATTAGATTGATGAACTTCTGACATGTTCCTTCACCCTTGTTCATCAGTTTGTCCAATAAGTTGATAGAAATCTGTTCACTGCTGTGAGAAGGGACATTGAGGTTTATGTATTCACGATCAGTGATGAGCTGTTTCTCCTGCACATGCTGGAGGACAAAGCTGATATCAGCAGACAGGATCTGAGTTAGTCTTGTCTTCTTTTCACGCAGAGTCTGCATCATTCACCATAAAATATCAGCCAGCCCTAAAACACAAAACCAGTCATATATCAGATTATCACCTTTTCATACTGTGTGATGTGAGTTAGACAGGTATTCTCCATCTGAAATGTCTGTGTATTTCACAGAGAGAATGAGTTCAGTAAGAGACTGAAGACACTGTGAAAGGGGCTGATAGTTGATGCCAGATGTGTTGGTTTGAATATGAGAGATAACGTTAAGTTAAAGAACTCTGGGTGTTTATTACACACATACACACACACACACACACACACAGCTGCAGACAAAAGTTATGCAAAAGGTAAAAAAAATAATTTGTGATTAATTAATTTGTATTTCAGTGGAAATTTCTACTGAGCATCAGGACCATAGCAATCACTAGTAAAGATGAACTAAACTAATCCCATCATCAGAAATGATTAAACATACCCTGAATCAGGGGTTTTCCACCTTTTTGACATGTGACCCACATTAGAGTAAATCTGAACCAGCGCCCCCACCCCCAGCCCAGCCTGGCCCAACCTATACAAACACACTAGGAGCAGTGGGCACACACACACTTGGATCAGTGAGTACACACACTAGGAGCAGTGGGCAGCCGCAGTGCAGCCCAGTGCCTGGGGACCAGCTCCAGTTCTCTTGCTGATGCCTTGGTCACAGGTTCTGACAAGAGTATTAACATTAACACACATATCTTTGATGGTGGGAGGAAACCAGAGCACCCAGTGGAAACCCAAGCAAACACAGGGAAAACATACAAACTCCACACAGAAAGGACCTGGGAGGGCCGGGATGCAAACCCAGGACCAGGACCTTCTTACTGTGATCCCCCATACTACCCCAGTAAGAAGCATACACTGATACACTGCTGTGTTACAGATGTCACCCTGCCTAACAGAAGTCACGCACAAACTTATTTACATCCAGCACGTGGCAGCACAACACAAACTGATTGTTTTATAAAGGATGTGAGTGAATATACCAAACTTCTCAGTACATCACACTCTATACATGCAGACCTGGAAACAAATGTCTCCTCAAATACAATCTTAGACATGTCACCTCAGTTTAGTTTCTTTGATCTGTATACAAACTGTATACAAATATACAGTAGATCCTTTGACTAGTTTGGCTGACCTTTTATGCACTATAATGTCAAGACTGTGTCAAGAACATTATCTACATTAGTGACTCTCAACCTTTTGTAAATGTGTTCTTTGTATTTGTGTTGTCAAAGTTTGTCTTTAAACACAGCGGTTTTCTCTGCTCATGTTCATCCCTGTTCTGACACATGACAGACAGTCTGTACAGTTCAACAATTTATAGAATGTTAGAGACACAACTACTGACATTCCAGTCATGTGACCTGTTTACAGGAATGCAAAACTATCAACCTACAGATCAAGTCCTAAAGTGGATTCTTCACAAAGAGAAAATGGTTTTTATTTATCCTCCTCACAGATCTTGATGGGTCTTTAATCTACTTTAATTGACTCTAATTTTACAAAATCTTATGATAAATGACAGTTGGCCTGCCTTATCCGCAGGTTTGGCGTTCGCGGTTTTGACCAAGCACATTTCCAAAACATTTTTTAAAATTGAGAATATTTTCGAAAAAGTACATTTGAAATTACCGTGCGCAGCGTTGCCGGCTAAATACACACATGCGCTGACTAATGTCACGGCGGGCTCAAACCCAACCAACCCTTAGTCCCGGTGTATCAGCCATCGGGTTCGCTTCGTGCGAGCAATCATTTTTAAATACATAGTTTCGCTGCCCTTAATCAGAGGTGGGAGAAGTACAGACATCCTTTACTCAAGTAGCAGTACAGGTATTTGTGTTAAAATAAAACTCTGGTGAAAGTAGAAGTACTGATTCAACTACTTTAAGTAAAAGTGAAAAAGTACAGGCTCTGAAATGTACTCAAAGTATAAAAGTAAAAAATAACCCTCTGAAGGGCATTTCTACCGGCTGTTTTTGTGCAAAGCTAACTGAACCTCACGCCATATTAGCATATTTCAAAGACTATTGAACCATTCTAGTTAAAACAAACAAACAAACAAAAAAACAATAGACTGAAAATAATGCATTAACTTCAATGTGCAAATTAGTTTTCAGTGTCAGCAACAGAACTCGAATTATCAACAGTTCAGGTCTAATTAAGCCATAAACTGTTTTCTTAGAAATTCCCTCATTTCTACAGGACTACCAAAAAACGTTTCTCTTAAGTAAGGCCATGGATGGGGAATGTCTTGCTTCTCTGAATCTGCTCCGTTGTTAATCTTTCACTTTCATCCATGTCGACACTAGATCTCCCTGTCACTGACATCACATTCAGTACATGGCTCTTCACCGCGATGGAGTCTCCTTTTCTTGTCTGTTTCATGTTTACCTGGTTTTCCTCTTGTTTGTCTGTCATGCATGATATGCACTGATGGACATACCAAGGGATCGTCTTTTCTGTGTGTTATTGTCCCATGTATTTATGCTGAAATCAGTCATGATGTTGGGAAGATGTGCAATGGTGCAAAATAGAAATAAAACATAATCGATAATTCCCCTCAAACACAGGAAAACTAAAGTAACGAGCCTGTTTTGAGAATGTAAGGAGTGGAAAATACAGAGATTTGTGTTAAAATGTAGGGAGAAAAAGTAAAAAGTTGTCAGATAAATAAATACTCAAGTAAAGTACAGATAGCTGAAAACTCTACCTAAGTACAGTAAGTGTTTGTACTTCATTACCTCCCACCTCTGCCCTTAACTGCTAATTAGTGTTAATATGACTCTGAAAAAGCAAAGGAACAGTGTTCTCATGGTGACATACAGTATGTTAGACTACTGTGATCAGTATGATTTACATGGGTTTTAGCAGTTCTTAGTATTACCTAGAACTGGGGTTTCAAGTTATGAACACGTATAAGGTAAAATTACGTCATTTTATATAAGTGTTCTGAGCATCCTCGGTTTTTGAACATCCACAGAGGGTCCTGGAGCACAGAGAGTAATTTTAAATAATCGGTAATACACACGATATTGATCTTGAAATACTTATAAATAATTGATCAGTTTCTGTGGATTCTGAAATTAAATATTTTGGTCCATGGTATGTAGTACGTCAAAGGGGAATACACAAGTAATTCTTATAAATAAAAGACATAATACTGTAAATCATGAAATTTCATAATGAAATAATATCTTACTGTCTGTTAGATGACTCTATTGCTTTTCACGGATGTCCATTTGCATAAAGATGTGTAGTATATGTAGTATAGTCATCAAAGCTTCTCCAATATTCTGATTACTCCATATTCTGAAGAAAAGTTCTGCAAACTCAAACTCAGGTGTGAAACTGCCAAAACTCAAACTGAGAAATAATCTGACTGCATCTTCCTTTTTTATGGTGCAGACAAGAGATATGACGTTTTACTGGAGATGTAAGGACTAGTTCTACCTGTTTAGACTTAAGTGCAAGTACAAAACATGACCAGGAATGTTTGGTCATTACAGTAGATAATACAGTGTATGAGAAAGGAAATGAAAACACACACACACACACACACACACACACACACTCACACACGGTAAACACACATACTGTGAATTACAGAGCTCAGATTTTAAACATATCATAGAACAGATACAAATATTAAATAATCACACAGTCTATTACACTGTCAAATACACAGGCCTTAATGGAATATGGAAAATATTGTGAAATAAAACCATCTAACACTGTAAACATCAGTACTGAATAATGAGAGCAGAGAAAGAGCTTGAGGAGTGTTAGTATATGACAGTGGTAGTGCAGAGAAAGTGTTTGAGGAGTGTTAGTATATGACAGTGGTAGTGTAGTGAAAGAGTTTGAGGAGTGTTAGTATATGACAGTGGTAGTGAAAGAGTGTGAGGAGTGTTAGTATATGACAGTGGTAGTGTAGTGAAAGAGTTTGAGGAGTGTTAGTATATGACAGTGGTAGTGAAAGAGTTTGAGGAGTGTTAGTATATGACAGTGGTAGTGAAAGAGTTTGAGGAGTGTTAGTATATGACAGTGGTAGTGTAGTGTTTGAGGAGTGTTAGTATATGACAGTGGTAGTGTAGTGAAAGAGTTTGAGGAGTGTTAGTATATAACAGTGGTAGTGTAGTGTTTGAGGAGTGTTAGTATATGACAGTGGTAGTGAAAGAGTTTGAGGAGTGTTAGTATATGACAGTGGTAGTGAAAGAGTTTGAGGAGTGTTAGTATATGACAGTGTTAGTGTAGTGAAAGAGTGTGAGGAGTGTTAGAATATGACAGTGGTAGTGAAAGAGTTTGAGGAGTGTTAGTATATGACAGTGGTAATGTAGTGAAAGAGTTTGAGGAGTGTTAGTATATGACAGTGGTAGTGAAAGAGTTTGAGGAGTGTTAGTATATGACAGTGGTAGTGTAGTGAAAGAGTTTGAGGAGTGTTAGTATATGACAGTGTTAGTGTAGTGAAAGAATGTCCATGTGACTAAGGATCCAGGATTAAGAAAAAACACAGGGCTTTAATTCTTTCACCCCTTTCATTTTTAACACTCATTTCATTGGATCTCATTGACTAACTCAGTTGTTAACTTCATAATCAATCTCTGTGTTTTTCATTGTTTTTCATTAGAACTGTTTGAGTTTCAAACTCCATACACAGTTCTTTTAAACATGTTTATTCTCTTCTCTGCTCTCACATGACCCATGACAGACAGAAACACAGCAGATAAACAACAGATAAAAGTGAAACTATGTAACATTCTGACATGTGTCTTGTTTACAAGAGAAAAGAACTTTCAGACTATTCATACAGAAATATTACCTTACTTTTATAATTTATAATACTATTACATACTGATAATCATTTATGGTTGTATTCATAAGGAATTTGATGAAAATCCTTTTCTGTATTGTAAGGTTGGATATATTAAAGCCTGCTTCCTGAAGAGAGGGAGAGAGAGAAGGAGAGAGAGAGAGAGAGAGAGAGAAGGAGGTGTAACAGCATTCCTCTGTCAGATTACCAGTAAGACATTTGATGCATTTTTATCATTTTCTCCATTGCTGAGGAATGCTGAGCATATGTCAGCGGTAGAAGACATATAGACACTGTGTGTGTGTGTGTGTGTGTGTGTGTGCGTGCGTGCGTGCGTGTGTTTTCCCTCACTCTGTTTTAAGAACTGTGAGTACATCTTATTAAATTAATTGAAGGAATTTTATGAAAAAAACAGGAGCACACTACTTATTCCAGCCTCTAGATGTGAAAGCAGACAGGGCCAAAAACATTACTGAAGCACTTGGCATTTACTAGGGATGTCCCTATCCGATCTCAAATATCGGTATTGGGGTCGATCAAGGCATTTTTTTAACTGATTGGTATCGGCTTTATTGAGCACGACCCTTAAGCCCGATCCTTTGTTTTACGTCAGCTATCAAACAGGAGTCTTAAACGGAGAGCATAATTTGTGGCAGGACGCGGACAAAATGTCTTCAGTGTGGAAGTGTTTTAAATTGGGAAACGAAAGCAGTCCTACATCTTGTAATGTTTGCAATTTGAGCATTTCGCGAGGCAGTAGGAACAGAGTTGGGTTCAATAGGCTACTATTGCTTTAATATGCCACCTAAAAAAATAAATACTCAGTTGAATATAGTGAGTTCACTCAGGTAACTCGGGCAAAGGCTACTCCGAAGCAACACACATTGGAGGATATACATTTAAAGGAGAGAGACATCTCCTCGCGACAGCAACAGGGCCAAAAAGATTACGGAGAGAGTAACGTTTTGGATGACCACCACCCCATCGCTGTGGTAGTGAAGACAGAGGTGCTTTCAAATTCGGCAGACAGGAGGCGTCAGCGTAATCCGATGACATTAATCCCCAAGGTTGCTCACAACATCCAAGGTATCATTTAAAAACTGAAATGCCTAATGCTTTATCTGCATATGATGAGTATCAGCGTAACTTACAGTTACACAAGTTAACCACTTGAATCATTGTAAGAAGATTCAATAAAAATTGAACACTTGTGTATATTTTCTGAGGTACGGTCAAATTTGGCAAATTTAGCTAAAAGCCTAAATTCCAGGCGAACGGGTTTTCTTTGAACTTTTAAATTTGAAAGGTTTTCAGGTCAGCATACTCCGACCACATTAATCCTCTAGGCTACTAATAACAACCAAGGTATCGTTTCAAAATTTAAATACCTAATGCTTTAGCTGTATGTGAAGTATGCGAGTTATCCTAAACTAACGACCACCGAGAGCAAAACAAACACTTAGCTGACGCTAAGGGTTGATAACGACAGCATCCGAAAAAGTGGCTTTGAGAAAAGCCTCGAACACAAAGTATAGTTTTCTTGTATAACTCCCATCTGGGCACACATCTCCCTTAGTCCAGCGTCCATCTCTGCTCGCCGACAACTACCTCCTCAGACCGTTTGTGTGTGTTCACAGTGAGCTCAAAGCAAATGAAAAACTGTTTGAAAATGTTCGCGAATGTTTGCCTTTCTTTGCTAATTGAACACACCTCAGGTTTTCGGCGTCTTTTTTTTTTTTTTTTTTTTTTGCTTTTGGAGCCACAGGATGCCTTATCCTCTCGACACTACATTTCAGACACTGTTCTACCGGAGCTTTACAACAAGGTTTACGTTTGTAAAAATAAATAAATAAAATAAAAAATAATAATATCAATAAATTAAAAAAAAAAAAGGAACAGCTTGGAGGCTTGCAGGCAGTTTCTTTTCTTAATTCCTTGCTATTCAGTTGTCAAGCATATAGGCCTACATTGAACTGACTTTAATAACTTAATAATGTAGGCCCACTTGAGATGTGCACTGTGCAACTGTATTATCTAGGAAAATACAGGTATCGGATCAGGGCTCGGTATCGGCAGATACTCGATATTAAGACTCGGATCGGGATCGGGGGCAAAAAAAAACTTGATCCTGACATCCCTAGCATTTACATTTCATTGGCTGTGCACCCGTATGCAGTGGTAGAGGACCCAAGCTTCAAGCATTTATTAAAAGTACTGGAGCCTACAAATGGACTGAATATCTTGTTACTGTCCGAGACACGAAGCAGAGACAAGTCCTTAACAAGTACAGGTTCAGTGAGCACAACCTAGCCATTGAAAAAGGCAGGCCTAAAACATCCTGCATGCCAATAGAGCTGAGAATATGTGGTCACTGTACGACAGGTGAGGTTGAAACTGAGGTGCACTTCCTTCAAAAAATGCTAGAAATATGAAAACATTCAAGAAAAATATTTTAAGAAATTCAAAAAAGATATTCCCAGTTACCTAAATCTTGAGGAGAGAGACAAATTGTCAGTAGTCCTAAGGAAGAGACCAACAGGACATATTGCCCACAAATATGTGTCTGAATGTCATACACTGAGGGACAGTGAGTGACAAAACCATACATCACCAAACTACAGTTTACAAACACACACTCACACACGGCATGCATTACAGTTTTTTACAATTGCTTAAGCACAATTTTGAAAACAGGGCTCGTTTTGTCAAAACACTACACACTATTCACACAAGCACACACACAAGTATCAGAACACCTTAGATCTTTTGCAAAATGAAACATTTCATTCAAAACTATACAGTAATTTCTAAAAACCCAACTTTGTCACCGTATGGCACACACATGGTTCATAAGATCCAATTCTGTTTGAACCAGTTACATACTGCTGTGCTCAGTCTAAAATGCTTGTAACATTTCTGCTTTTCTAATGGTATAGCCTGGTTAGATTTTTTTCAGAGATATTGTTAGAGTAAATTACATGAATATATTGACCAAACACAAGACCAGTACTTCACACTGATGAAAATATTTATTTCTCTCCACATTGAACACCAATACATCCATGCTTTTCCAAAGGTTGTGTTTCACACTAGAAATCAGAACAGAACATATTCTAATTAGAATATAGTACATTCATTAAACGCTGTAAAAACATTTGGAGACAAAAAAGAAAACTTTAATTACCTGTAAAATAATAATAATAAAAAAAAAACAAAACATAAGCATCATCTCTTCGCCGAGCTGGATCTGGCCACAACACTTCATCTACATCACAGGCTGTGTCCTCTCTCGCAAGACAGTGAGGGAGGAGTCTTCTTGAATGGTGAGTCCATCCCTGCACAGAAGCTGCATCAATTTGGTCGCAGGCCTCCTCCATGGCTTGAATGAGGGGTATCCTAACATAGGGCTGGAGATCATAAACCATCCACCGCCATGCCGCAAAAAACTCCACAATGATGTTAAGGAAAGGAGAGTATGGTGGGAGGTATTGAAATGAAAATTGTGGATGCTGATGAAACCAGTTTTGGACCAGAGCAGATCGGTGGAAAGAAACATTGTCCCAGATGACAATGTATCTCACCTGCTCTGCATCCGTTTGGTCTTCTGCGGTTACGATATCGTGCAGTCTGTCTAAAAATGTGAGAATGTGGGGCATGTTGTAAGGACCCAAGTTGGCGGTGGTGGAGGACCCTGTTCTGCGTGATTGCTGCACACATTGTGATGTTACCACCACGTTGGCCTGGGACATTCACAATAGTGGCCAGTGATGTTTCTCCCTCTTCTTCTTACTTTTGTCAGGTTAAACCCAGGCTCATCCATGAAGATAAATTCACGTGGGATTGCATCAGCACCCATTTGCAAATCTCTCTGAAAAAAAAGACAACATTGTGTAGTTCAATGTAGGCCCACTATAAATTTACATGTAAAAGGTTCAGCGTGCAGTGTAGAATACTGAAGTGTACATTACTTACCTCCACATATTCATGCCGCAGGTCCTTCACTATCTCAGAATTTCTTTCAGTTCGCACTCGGTAGAGTTGTTTCATCTGCACGTGATGTTTTTTAAGGACTCGCCCCAGAGTTGACAGAGAGACCTGGTGGACATTATCAAAAACTGTGTGGCCACTGAGGACGTGTGCTTGAATTTCTCTGAGGCGTATTGCATTCTTGGCCAAGATCATGTTTACTATGGCTCTCTCTTGTTCCTCTGAGAATATTGGGCCTCTTCCTCCTTGACAGTTTCGACCTTCAATCCTACACGGCATTGTTTTACAGTAAACATGGAATGCAGTGAATGGTAGAGTACTGATGTAGTGCATATGCTGTAGTAGGCTATGTACTGTTCTCGCTACGTGTTTTATACGACTTGTATGTCAACGTAGATTAAACAGCCAGCCAAACTCGGTTTTCACGAGCCAGGAAGTGAGCACCTTGCTCCTTTATTAACGTTCATCAGGTGCGGCAGATGAAAGTTTACAAGTGAAACTGCGATAAATAAAAACAGAAAAGACTTAGAGCGTCTCTCAACTAGTAACTGTATGACACAACTGGCTAATAAACAGAATTACAAGCAAATTGTACATTAACGTCGTCATATATTAGTATACAAAGTTATCATAAATTAGCATCGCTGCAACAACTGAATCGATTACTATAAATTTGCACACCATGTAAATAACAGTGCATATAGAAGAAAATCTAAGTTACTTATGCTTGTTAAATGAAGTACAAAACAACCAAAAACTTACAGACATTGCTTTCGAGGGTATTAAGAGGGTATTAAGAAAGTTCAAAACACAGGGGAAGCCTACAGACGCGCACATCTATGCTCCATAGCAACTTGCTCCATAGCAACAAAGCGCTTCCCTCTCTCTCAGTTCACAGCAAGTCTCTTACAACGTGTCAAAATAAAAGTCATTCGTGGATTCAATGTAATGTGTGTCTATTTGAACAGCCACT
>NC_044503.1:36903518-36921018 GCF_902362185.1 Chanos chanos | reverse complement strand
CTGAAAGCTTGTCACCAAAAAACATGATTTCTCTAACAGCAAACTGACATTTTACTTTGTTCAGCTGTAACCCATGTCTCTGGATACTGTGAAGCACTTTGGTGAGTCTTTCATTGTGCTTCTTCAATGTGGACTCCATAGAACAATGTTATCTACCTAAACAAACACACACACACACACACACACACCCCATAACACAATTTCATCTACCTAAACACACACACACCGCATAACACAATGTTGTCTACATAAACACAAACATTGTCTATGCACTCAACTATATGTCCCATGGCACAGTGAAATATTTCAGGAGTGAAGGAAATTTCTAACGGCAGTCCCTTCCAAAACAGAAAACGCCCAAACATAGTGCTAAATGTTCACTACTTTGTGCTGTACTTTGTGTTCTTCCCTTGTAGGAATTTGATCATGTTTGCATTAGGTTTGATGTTTACATTTAAATCTTTTGGGTCCATGCACATGTGGAGATCACCATTTGCTTTTTGACACAGACCATTGAATTCACCCATTCTGTGGGCTCTTCCACTTTCTTTATCACTCCTAGAGATACCATTCTGTCTAACTCTTTCTTTAGACAATCTCTAAGTGGCTCTGGGACCCTCCTGGGAGCATGGACTACTGGCTGCATATTGTCCTTCAATAATATCTTATATGTGAATGCTAGAGTACCAAACCCTTTAAAGACATCTGGAAATCTCTGCACAATTACACCTACACTGTAGCTCTGATCAAGCCCTTTTAACTGGGTCTATATTCTCACAGGTCTCATCACCCTAAAGTCAGTCATGCCCATCTGGCACCACAACAAACATAAGGTGATCTTCTCTCTCCTTTACTTTAACTGTGAGTCTGTATGCGCCCTTAGAGCAGCCCTTTTATAGTCAGAAATCACCAAAAAGTGTTATCTTTTGGGGAGCATATACATCTTTTCACCGACACCATCACTTTCTCATGTTACTTTTGTTTTCTGATTTTACATGTATAGGATCAGCAAATCATTAAGTAAGAAAACTTCAGACAGATAATCTTAAAGGATACGCTTGACACTGACCAACGGTTAGTGCTACATTCACAAAATAGTTTATTTTCGTGAACGGCTGAATGGTGCGTCACTTTAAATGTTGCTGCCGCAAAGAATTGTGGGACAACATTACCTCCTTTCCTTTCGTAAAGTATGGTCCATTGTATCCTATGTTAGAGGAGATAGGAAAGGAAGCATTGCAGCACCTTTCCTTAGCATTTAGAGAATTCAAACAGCTCTTATCATGGCTGCCACTTAGATACTTGCGGGTCATTTCACTGAGTTAGGAACCTTCCTAAGCAAAAAGGACTATTCGGATGCAACCAATCTCTCTGCAGAGGAACAAAGAAATGATGAAGTGGGATATTTGTACCGAACTTCTGGCTTTGTCTGGCAACTGTGACTTTAACTTCAATTGGTTAATTATGTAACGCACACAGTATTCGATGGAAGAAAAGGCAGCCGGATCCCTTTTCGTTTCCTAAAACGTCGACGAACTAAATCAAGAACCCTTCAAGATCATCGGACTAGCAACGGAGCCCCAAAGATCTTCAAGTGACAAGGAAAAGAACTTCTCCCTGGACCTGTGCATTGCACATCAGGCCGCCAAAGACGCACCTTCGGTCGCCACGCAATGAGCGATTCAAAGTAAGGCTGGCATCTGAGCACACTTTAGTCTTAAGATTATATGCAGTTAACGTGAAGGAAGTGTTCTTATTTGAATTCTGTTATGATTTAAATGTACACACTGTGTTTCATGCACAATTCGATTTTTGGCCGCTTGTTATTTTCTTTCGTTTGTGACTTCTAAAGGATACAACTTGCATGTGTTCTTTCTCTCTCTCTAACTCCCTTTGTCTGATCACACACTTCAACTTTGGGATTACAGTGTGAGTTAAGGATTTGGTAGAGTTGTTGGGTTTAGGGCCTACTTGAGACTAGAGGCGCTTTCGTACCGGAGGAACTTTTCCATAGTTCTTAGAACTGTTGGAGAAAGTACCTCCTTTTTCGCGTATTCGCACAGCAGGAACTTAGAACGATCATAGTTCTTAGAACGCCGTTTTGAGGGGCTTTTTTAGCTCCTACTCCAGGGTAGGTACTTTCGCAGCGCAATAGGAACCTTGTGACGTAGATGTACAGCCATTGGTCCAGACGCAGGTATACGATGATTGCAACCGCCATTTTTAAAGATCCGTGCAAAATATAAAGTCTTAGAACATATTACATTTAGTTTTTGATATTCATGTCTGAAAATGTCTTAAAATGTCTGGAATTGTAGGAGGGGAGACATGGTTTTTATGTTTTATTTTACCGGTATTTTATATCCCTCAACAATGACCATTTCTGCAACGTCCAATGTATATTTGTACAAGAGGTAGCATACACTCCACTTCAGTAGGTGCTTGTGTGTCCGCTTGTGTGGCTGTGATCTGCATTATACCTAAAATAAGAATGTGTTTATCCAGCTTACGATTTGAGGGCTGCGGCGGGGAAAAAACAAAACAAAACACGCTGCTGTGAGCAAGCGTCAGGCACAAGCGCTATGCTAGCACCCGAAAACTACTATGCCTACTGAGTCATTCACTGCTACTGCGGTGGTAAATGCATAAATGCAGGGGGACATTTGTTTTCCATTGGACTTTTTCCACTGGCCATATCATTTTATTTTCGTTAATGAGAAGGCAGTTATATGTTATCTAATGTGCACTCAATATTTCTGTCATTCAAATTCAATAAAATTCATTAATTTTGTATGCTGTAGTCTAGTTTGTAGATTTCTTTTGCCGCAGTAATGGTATTTTTTTCCTTTTGGAGGTATTTAAAAGGTCTTAAAAGTCATTTAGGTTGTACTTAAAAATGCGCAGCTATCCTGGTTAGTCGTAAACAACAGCTCTTAGCTGCTATACCGTTGGCCGGCTTACGTCACTTCAGTGTTCCTACTGGCGGTGCTAATGCAAACAGAAAAAAGGCCCTAGAACGTATGTAGTTCTAGGGGAAGCTCCCCAGGGGCTAGTTCCTATCAAATGAGACCCTAGAACTGTTCGGTCCGAAAGCTCTCAAGTTGGAGATCCTTTGTTTCTCTCTCTCACATGCGCTTCTCGTTGCCCATCCCCACTGTAGTTGGTGCCTAGCACACACGCTTGCGCACTACATCCTCATATCACGCATACCTCTTGCCTGTGCGCCTATGCACAACCTCTCTCCCTCGCTCCTCCTCCTCTTTTCTGTGCGCCAGCGCACAGCCTCTCTCCAAAGAACTCCTCCCTCTCTCTTCAGTGCGCAGCTGGGCACACACCCACATACACGCATGCATCTCTGCTCTTACACTCATTCAGTCTTACTCTGAATACTTGTACACAGCCTCATTACCATCATATTGCAATGTGTGCCTTCATCATTCTATTTGCTGCTGATTATTGATTGTACCATATCAGTATTAGTTTGCCAAGTAGTGTTATGTTAATAAATAGTATCTTTGGAATTAACAGTTGTCCTGTCTGTTTCTGCTGCAATATTCCTTGAATGCCAACCTCTGCCATCAAAGTACTCCCTTCATCAGTCTAGTTGTTCATGACTGTTAGATTTAGTAGTGTAAGGCAATATATTAGTACTGCAATAAGCACAGTGTTACAACAAGATCGTTCTATTAATTTTAGTAGTTTAATTATAAAGTATTAAAAACCAAAATTAATGGTTAATAACTTTATGAGATTTATATGAGACTGATTTGATAATCCTAGCACACCTACATGTTTTGGTGCCCCAGAGTTAGGATTGCTATTGTACCTACATTACACTGGACTCATGACTGGATGAATGTGACGTCATTGATCTCCATGGTCATGGTCAAATCAAAATCAAGTACACAATGAATAGCTGGAAAATAACATGATTTGACTGGCTGTAGCCTAGCTCCTATTAGACTGTCTGTCTGTCTCTCATCTCCTCATTCTCCCACCACACAAGGAAAGAAAAGAAACAAACAGAAATCAAAAACAGGGACAGACTCATGTCCTTGGAAAATGTCCTTTCATTGTGAACATGTTCTTACACTCCCACACTCCCAGCATCCAATCAGAGAGAGAGAAGATAATATTCACACACTGATACAAATGTCTCTGTGACCTGTCTATAAGCATCAGTTTTGTCTAGACTGTCCAAATGTTTGTTTTGTTTGGAAAAAAATTATATGAGGAGAATGACTTGAAAAAATTATCAACAAGTTACTCCATCAGAATTACAGACCTCAGTGTTTCCAGTTTCCAGTTTGGATTCTTTAGTGCAGCACAGAGCATCGTCACTCCTGAATCCTGAAGACCAGTGCTTCTCAGGTCCAGTTCTCTCAGAGGGCAGTTCACTGACTTCAGAGCTGAGGCAATAGTTTCACAGGACTGCTGAGTGAGGTAATAGTCTCTCAGTCTACACAGGGAGAAGGAAAACAAAACACTGACTTTTTAAAGGAGAAAATTATCCTGCAAATCACTTCTAGGGCTGGACTTTGGTGACATTTTATCATGACATTATTAAAAATGTTAATCCAGACAAATGATTGTTTTACTGAAATTTAGATGTTATAACCATCGTCCACATTCAAATACTGAAATGTTGCATTTGTAGCTGCTCTATAAATATAGCATTTCCCAGGATGCACCTGAAATATATACAATACTATATTATTCACTCAGTGTTAAAAACATCACTTCTGATGAGTAGAATAATAACAGTGTGTATTATTTCTTTCAGATTGATCACTGTTTCCCATTCAGAATATGTTAAATCAAATCAGCTTTAATTAGGCTTTCATCAAAGTATCATTATCCCTTTGTAACTGGGTGTATAGATGAATTATTGTAATCAAATTCATTACATTGTATGTATTCCACAAAGTCTTTAGAAAAAAAGGGAAACTGAAAACTCACAGAGCTTTTCTGCAGCACCTCACAGCTGGGAGCAGTCTCCTACGACCCTCATCTGATGTCTTGTATTTCCTCAGGTCAAACTCATCCAGCACCTCCTCTGACATCAGAAACATGTAGGCCAGTGCTGTGCAGTGTGCAAGTGAGAGTTCAGTTCTGGAATTTCCAGACTTGACAAAAGCTTGAACATCTTCATGGAGAGAGCCATCATTCATTTCAGTCAGGCAGTGCAGTAGATTGATCCATCTCTCAGGTGGGACACCATCTTTATCTAACTCTTTGATGTAACGGCTAATTTTCTTGATACTCTTTTGGTTGTTCTGTGTGTGTGTCAGCAGACCTTGTAGGAGTTTCTGGTTGGACTCCAGTGAGATGCCATGAAGGAAGCGGACGAACAGATCGAGACGTCCATCCTTACTCTCCAAAGATTTATCCACAGCTTTCTTCAGCAACACATGCAAGGGAAAATTCTCTGGCACAGGTCTGGTCTTTTTCTTCAGAAAATACTCCAGTGCCTCCATGTTCCTGTTTACACAGCAGTAAAACACATAGAGAGCAGCAAAGAACTCTTGAACACTCAGATGCACAAAGCAGTAGACCTTCTTCTGACGAAGCACAGATTCCTCCTTGAAGATCTCAGTACAAATCCCAGAGTACACTGTGGCCTCACTCACATCAATGTCACATTCTCTCAGATCCTCTTCATAAAACATGATATTGCCCCTCAGCAACTGATTAAAAGCCAGCTTAGCAAGTTTCAGGAAGATCTCCTTGCTTGATTTCAGGAGATTCTTTGAGTCTGTTTCAACTTTGTCCTCATATTTCTGCTTCTTCATTTTAATCTGAATGAGCAGGAAGTGTGTGTACATCTCAGTCAGAGTTTTAGGGATCTCTTTTACATTGTCTTGACAGAGCATTTCCTGAAGCACAGTGGCTGAAATCCAACAGAACACTGGGATGTGACACATGATGTGGAGACTCACTGATGTCTTGATGTGTGAGATGATTCTGTTGGCTTGACTCTCATCACTGACTCTTTTTCTGAAGTATTCCTCTTTCTGTAAATCTTTAAATCCAACTATTTCTGTCACACGACTGGTGAACTGAGAGGGAATCTGACTGGCTGCTGCTGGTCTGCAGGTTATCCAGATGAGTGCAGAGGGAAGAAGATTTCCTTGAATGAGGTTTGTTATCAGTATATTCACTGATGATGTTGTGGTCACATCACACAGCCTCTCCGAAAAATTCAAATGAAGTCGACTCTCATCTAAACCATCAAAGATGAACAGCATTTTACAGTTATTATATTTCTTTGGATCCAAGTCTTTCAGCTCTGGGTGAAACTCTAGCAGGAGTCCATGAAGACTGAACTGATCATCTTTAACCAAGTTCAGTTCTCGGAAAGGAAGAACCAACACAAAATCAATGTCCTGATTGGTCCTTCCTTCTGCCCAGTCCAGAATGAACTTGTGCACAGAGACTGTTTTTCCAATTCCAGCAATGCCCTTGGTGAGTACAGTTCTGATTTCTGGCTTTTGTCTGTCCCTTCCAGGTTCCTGATGAGACAAGGCTTTTTTCTGCTCTTTAGTTCTGTTGGTTGACAAGGGTTTGAAGATGTCATTGCAGCTGATTGGTTTGTCTTGAGAAACCCATTTCCTGGATGCTGTTTCAATCTGTAAAACCTCATGTTTCTCATTCACTCCTTCACTCTCTCCTTCTGTGATGTAGAGCTCTGTGTAAATGCTGTTGAGGAGGGTTTGGTTTTCTTTCAGTGCGACACCTTCATATAAGCACTCATACTTCTTTTTCAGGGTGGTTTTATGACCCTCAGTGATTCTCAGCATGACATCATCTGATTCAGACATGGACGTGTTATGTTGGACATTTTGGCAACACCCAGACTGATCTTCAGTCAGATCTGTCTCCACACTGCAGAGAGAGAGAGAGAGAGAGAGAGAGAGACATTAGTTAGAAGTACCTGCTGACACAGGCCACACCCAGACTGATCCTGGATCAGACCTGAGTTTCCATATTTGACAGATACTTTCTTTTTGAGACATATGACTTCATCAAGGCTGGCAGGCTGAACCCTTCTCATCAGCCTTGTACTTGAGTTTAGGGCTCATATACAGTTGGGATGATAGTGATGAAGTGTAACAATAATGATTGACAGCTGGTGAAGAATCCCCACTACACAGTGTTTAATCATTCAGAGAGTGGAGCTGATTGAACAGAGGGGAATGGGAGAGTTTCACTAATGGAAACTAAACAGGACAAACAAACTGTATGTACATGTCTCTGTTTTTATTTCTAACTCATATCAGACAATATAACATTTACAGAGGAAACCAATGAGACTATTAATAATGGATATATGTGAGTGGTTATGAATAGTTGGGCTGATCAGACAGGACTCCCTCCCTTTGACTTTCTTTAAACATGACTAATGTACTGTCACTTTACACTTTGTCTGTTTTTAAACTGATACATTTAAACTGAAATGTACTTTGTTTCATGATGGACAATAAAGCAGTTTTGTCACTGACACACTTAAGCAAAGAAAATGAATTTTGATCGTTTTTTTCCGTCAATTAAAACACTAAATTATCCAAATAATTGTTATTTAAATCTTTCTCCACAGTTTAGTGTGAACTGTGTCCTTGTTGGATGAGAATGATTTAAATGGTGTGTACTGAGTGTGTACTGATGTCTGGGAGAATTGAGCAGGTAAGACAGTGTATAATATACAGCATATCATATGTCATAAACACTGGTCAATGTGACAGAGTGACAATAAGGAATCATCTGCTGAAAAATCATCAGAAAATCATTGAAGAGTTTCCAGGTAAAGTGACTGAATCAGTGTGTGACATTTCCTGTTGTTTGGTGACCACTTCATTTAATCATATCAATGTTTGGTTTCATAACAGCCAAGAACTACAACATATGAACAGCATTTTGTTTGTGTTTTAGTTTCACTCTCTTTGATTCCAAATATCTGAATGAAAATATCCACACATCTCACTGTAACCTGTGTGATCTCTCTTTAGCTGTGTTTATACACACTGACAATATCAGTATGAATCTATTATACACAGTGTTAATATCAATTTATATTATACATATAGTTAATACAGTATAAATACAATCACTAACTGTGACTCAGAGGGGACTGGTTCTCTGCTGAAGTCTGGAGGTTTACGTAGGGATCTGTCACTCTTCATAGACACACAGCTGGGTACTGGAGATCCTGGTCTCTGTGTCCTGTAGTCAACAGGATCCTCCTCCTCACACTGTCCAGACTGACTCATTCTACAGACAGTGTTCTTCTCCTCTCTGTCCCCACAGTCAATCCTTTTAGTTTTCTCCACTCTCACAATGTCCAGTCTGTGGACACAGAGAGTGAAACTGTTTTGGTCCTTTGTACACACACACACACACACACACACACACACAGAGTCATAAACAGGAGTGTGTATGGAGACCAAATACACAGTGTGTGGTGTCCATGTTGATTTGTTTGTTTCTGTTCAGATTCACTCCTATGTCTTAAAAACTGAACTTCCCAATAAACTCCTCATCTGTCAGGTATAACAGTTACTCTCTTTATGTTACTGAAATAAATTAAGAGTGTGTGTGTGTTTAATTAATTCATAATTTAATGAAATGGAACACTGTGAATGGCTGCCATCTGCTTGTCACAGTCAGCCCCGCACCCTAAGTAGACAAAACGCAAACTACCGCAGTTGTCTCACGTTGTTAACAAGACGCAGTTTCTGTGTCTTCATCCAGACAGATATATGTCTCCATATGCAACATACTGACATTGCTAATATGTTACACTGTCTCCATATACAACACACTGACATTAATATATTCATAACATACTGTGAGAATCACAGGAGCAGGTCTGTGTTTTTCCCTCTTCATTTACTTAATGTTTCACCCTCAGCACATTCAACATCACACGATGCCCTGAGTGACCTGACAGATTAAAGCGCATTTATAGATGATTTTCCATGGTTAGATTTCATTATCGGAAACTCACGACATAATATACAGCGGTTATTTAGTCTTTATAGGCCTAATTCAGAAAACATCGCGATAATATTTTATAGAATTTAGCAAACAGATACTCCTTCCGCGATTCTCGGGTCAGTTTCAAAGCGCACATTAACGTTTTGTCTTGACTCTTTATTTCCTTGTCCGTTAATCACACTGTCTTCTGGTCTGTTTGTCATGGCAACCACGTAATTATACAGAGCCATACAAAATATAAACATTTTTACTTACTCACCGCAAATTTTCACACCGATGACTATATGAATCTTTCAAAGACACCGCGTCAAGACCTTGCACGACGAACATTTACTTCCGTTTTCTCTTCTCTCTGTCAAGAACTTTAAGGAGGAACGTCACTTATCACTCAGGCCCAATACTTATTCCGTCTGAACAGATACACTGACAATGAATGTGGCAGCGCTGGAATCTCTTAAGACAAATGTCATATGTGAGAGGATGCACAGTAACAGCTGAATGAAACTCTGACGCATATAAAAGGTACAGATTTAAATTATTATTTTTAAAGCTTATTTTAGGACAGCCTTCTGTTTATATCTTATAAAGACATTATAAAGATGTTTAATATCCATCTCCAGAACTCCACATAAGCTTTGTGTTTAGAAACACAGTAATAATTGTGTTGTGTTAGTCTGTATCTGTGTGAATGAAAACACAGGCTGTAAGGGAATGTAGTCAATATGATTAATGATCCAAACGACAGGAGACTCTCAACCCAATATTATCATTATAATATCATTACAATACAGCTAATGGGTGATAGAATAGATAGAATGATTACAGAGTTCCTCACATTCACCTCTCTCTCTCTCTCTCTCTCTCTCTCTCTCTCTCTTTCTCTCTCTCTCTCACACACACACACACACACACACACACACACACGTAGGCATACTCTCTCTCTCTCCCCCTCCTCCCTTTTCTCTATTTCACTCTTTCTATCTATCTCACACACAGGCATACTCTCTCTCTCTCTCTCTCTCTCTCTCTCTCTCTCTCTCTCTCTCTCACACACACACACACACACACACACACACACACATACTCACACATAAACTCTATTCTATTCTATTCATATAAATCGTGTGAAATGAGACTCTAAAGTAACTCTTTATAGAGACATAAACTCTATTCTATTCTATTCTATTCTATTCTATTCTATTCATATAAGTCATGTGAGATGAGACTTTAGAATGGAGTTTTCCTCTGGTCAGTCTGACTGACACATGATTTCAGAGGTAAATGTAAATATTAATGTAAATGTCATGTGAGTGTAGTGTCACATAATGCAAATATACTGTCATTTTAATGTAACTGTAATAAAAATGTAGTTGTTAAGACTCTACTGAGAACAGGCCATGTGTCCAAACTCATCAGCCTGACAGAGAAACTAAAGACACACGATGACACAGTCCCATGGGACAGATGGAAGAGTCTGTCCACAGGACAACAGTCTCTACAGCTCTTCACACAACTCACTGTTACAGGAGAGAGATCAGATCAAATAAAACACACAGGATCTCTCTGTTTGAGCACTGTATTCTGACAACACTGTCACAGATATTATTCTATAAATCAGTTGATGAATTGTCCATGTTCTCTAATCATTTCAGTGGACACTGCTCTATAACACAGTGCAGTGTAAAAACACTCAGAACAGACCTGTTCCATGGACTGTCACATGTCCACATGTTCCAGTCTATAGACACAGATTATCTGTGTCCTGTCTCTCTGCCCCACATCCTCATTTTTCAGTCTCACAATCAGACACCTATAAAGATTTACTTCACACTGGAATGACACACAGTGTCAGCATGTAAGTTTAGTAAATGAGTGAGTGACAATGTTCCTCTGTTAGGCTCTGTTAAAGCCCAAACTGATTCACTACTGATGATTCACTGTTTGATTCTCTTATCCACAAAATCACCAACCACATCAGAGCTGTGTTCTCTTTCATTTAGAGAAGCGCCCGTTTAATCACATAGGTCCAATCAGCATTCCATTTAAGGGACTCCACTAACAGTGAAATCACCGCCTCTCATTTCTGTTATGATAAATATTGTTATCTGTGAGCAAGCTAAGGTAAACTCCAAACAATAAAATCCAAAATTCCCCCCTGCTGTTTCATTGTCTTCTCCAAATATCCATAAAAGCACAAACCAGTTCTGTGTTTAGTATAGGCTAGAGAAATGCTTGGGTCACATAAGTCTAATCAGCATTTTACAAATAAGTTATATATGTATATTACACTGTCTCTATATACTCCATAAACACATTTATATCATCATAATATGTTGTGAAGATTTCGTGATCCTAAAATCATGATGTAATATTCCAGCTTGCTTTATTTAGGTCTAATTCAAATAATATCATGCCGACATTATGTGTATCACATTGATCATCTTTCATAGTATTTTTTTTTAGCAATTCAACAGTTCTGTGCAGTCAGTTTTTAAGTGCATATTAATGGTCACATTTTGAGTCTTTATTGACTGTTGGTCAATTACACTGTTTACTGAGCTGTTTGTCATAGTAACTAGTTAATTACACTCAACCATATGAAATATAACCATTTTTTTATACTCACCACAAATTTTCACACCGAAAATTGAATAAATCATGTATCTGACAAAGATTTTTGTGCCATGACACAAAGAGAGGAACATTTACTTTAGTTTTCTCTTCTCTAAATTTTAAGGAAGAAGGAGGGGGGAGGGTGCTGACACAGTTGACTGAGTCAGCACACACACACACACACACACACACACATACACACACATTCAAGCTGAGTCTGTACTCCTCCCACCATCCTGGTTATGTCAAGTAGGGGAAAAAAACCCTAAATGTGTAAAAGCATTTGGCTAACTGAGAATTTGAACTGCTAGAAAGAGGGGGATGCATTTTATATATATATATGTGTGTGTGTGTGTGTGTGTGTGTGTGTGTGTGTGTGTGTGTATGTATGTATGTATGTATGTGTGTGTATGTGTGTGTGTGTGTGTGTGTATTTTTTTTTTTAATACAAGCATTTGGAGAATTTCCAGTCGACTTTTAGACAACATGTTAAAAGGTTTTGTACTGTCTGGTACGGTTACACTCGTGTGTTAGCATTAAAACTTGGATTATGGTTATAAGGTTAGTTAAGTCCAATTGATGGATTTCCTGTTGACTCAGACCTGATTTCCTGATGTTTGGGTTGCGTTCGACTGGTTAAGGTTTTCAGTGGTTCAAATCCTCTTTTTAAGCTCCTTAACTGAGGGACTCACTGAAAACAAAAGAAAGAGAGAAATCAATTCAACCTTCTCCTAAGAGGTTCTTTAGACATCTGTGATAAACTGTGTGTGTCTGCTGATAGCTGGCAGTATCCTGTATAAGAATGCACTGGTAAGAGAGAAGCTGCAGCCTCCAATTACAATTCAGCAGTTTTATTCCAGAATAGAGCAGGTTTACAAAGAGCTGCTCAGGTGTGTGAATGTGTGTGTGTGTGATTTTGTAACAATAAGAAACACAACGGTAAAAAAAAAAAAAAAAAAATACAGTAGTAATGTGCAAACAAACAATGTAACACGATAACATATAGTAGGTTGCCAAATAAAGCAATTTCAAATTTTGGCCACTAGGTGGATGTCTATGAACACTAACAGAACATACAACGTCCAATAACCATGTCACCTACTCGTGGCGCGAACAGCACGGGCGATATGCTTTGGTAAATTGACTGGCGCCGTAACTATGATTACTTGGAATAACCTTCGTCAAGTTGACTAAACAAATGCACTACAAATAGGTGAATATGCATCCATAGAGAATACACTTCTATCGGTTATTTTTAGTAATTAAGCATCCACTTTCGTGCCGCAAGTTTCGCAGCTGGACTGCTGAGATATGTAAACCATACTGAAATCAACCTTAAGTCTACACAATAAAGGAAAGATGTCTACATGTTATCTAATAATTACAACTATAAACCTGAGTAAATTAAAGCGCAAGAATGTTCATCACTCACAGTATATGCACTTACATTTTCAGTGATGCCCACACAGTAAAACAACATCAAGTTTATGCTAGTTCGACAGAAGTAAGGAGCGGTTCTGCGCGTGTCGGGAGCTGACTAAAGCATGAGCAGGTGCATGCGCACGAGTTTATGAGCCTAAAGCGCGACATAATCTCACTAAATCCAGCAGGGAGTTTTTCACAACGTCAGTGACATTTCAAAAGTCACAATCCCACTGGATCATTAACGGAAATAAAAACTGATGAAAGTAAGGAATCAGTTAAGAGAGAGGCCTGGGCTTCCAGTGCTACAGCATCACGGAGGTGCTTACCTTGACTTCACTGGATCTCTCCGTTTACATTTTAAATAAAACACAGCTTCAAAGATCAGAGGCACAAACACCAGGATGGAGAAAATGGTCAATCTGATGATCAGGTCTGAAACACACACATTCACAAAGGTTGTTCTAAGGCACATTACACATTAATTCATTTAAAGGAGACAAAGGAACACTCATTCAAAATAGTTTCTTTACATTTTTATGGTTACTTTTCAATATTAGACTGCAGTTAAATAAAGAAGATATTTACATACTCTATGCATTTATTAGAGTTAATAAAACTATTCAGTGGCATCAACATCAAGGCTGATTAGATTAAGCTGAAAACTTAAAAATACCGAAATGATATAGTATTTTAAAGGTGGAGTCTGCAATGAATTCTAACAAAAACTGTAATGGCTCAGAACAGAGATTTCATACCTGCTGAAGGTGATGTTCTGACTGAGGGGGGAAAGAAGAGAAACAAATTAAGAGATTTTGGTCTGTGAGGAGAATTAATGTGAAACTGTAGAACAGTCTTGATTGGCTACTTTTGGGAACATATTACGGTAGAGAGCAGCTTCACAGAGATTCAGACTGGTACACAGTAATGGTGATAAAATGAGTTTTATGTTTGATGTCCTACCTGTCCATTTGGTAACATAGCTAACAGAAGCCATAACCTCCTCTCCTTTAGTCAGCTGGCATGTCCATGCCCTGTTGTTGTCCTCCTCCTGAAGTTTCACAGCGAGGGTGTTGGGACAACCCACTGGGCCTGAAACTGGGAAGTTAGAACCTACTGTCCAGTTCAGGTTCAGGCCAAAAGACTGGGGACCAGATCTACACCCTCTGTCATCAGGATGTAACACACAGGAGAAAATCACAAAGCGACCAGAGGTCATCTCAGTGTCTTGTGTGTTAGAGCGGACTAGAGCAGAGATGAGATGAAAAAAACAAACAAACAAAAAAAACAACATGTAAAAAACTTAGAACCTCCATCAGAATGGTGTATATTGATTGACTTGAAAGTGCTTTGTGCTTAGAAGCATTAACCCTGAAAACATTGCAGTAACATTAATCATAGAGGAAACACACTCACTGTCAAGAATGTGTAGATCAACAAAGGTGCTCTCTCCACCACTTTGATAGCAGGTGTATTCTCCAGCATCCTGAGGTCTGACTCTACTAATGTTCAGAGAGCAGTCAGACCCCAGACTCAGTCTGTCAACTCTCTCTCTGTTCTCTACACTGATCTTCCCATGAGATACAAGTTCAATTACAGACCTCTGATAGCGGGGTATATACATGAATCCGTCTAATTCAGTCTGGTTGCTGAATATCCATGTAGTTGTGGAGCAGTCAGGATCAGCCACATTATGACAGGGCAGAGTGACATCATCTCCATCTCTGGAGTACACAGTGTTCTCCTGTCCACTGACACCTGGAGAGGGGCAATTCATAAAATGAAACCCTATGATAAACATGTAATTTCGGTATGATATCCTACCACCTCCTCCCTCCCAACAGTATGATATCCTACCACCTCCTCCCTCCCAACAGTATGATATCCTACCACCTCCTCTCTCCCAACAGTATGATATCCTACCACCCACTCTGTCCCAACAGTCTAATATACTACCACCTCCTCTCTCCCAACAGTATGATATCCTACCACCTCCTCTCTCCCAACAGTATGATATCCCACCACCTCCTCTCTCCCAACAGTATGATATCCTACCACCTCCTCCCTCCCAACAGTATGATATCCTACCACCTCCTCTCTCCCAACAGTATGATATCCTACCACCTCCTCCCTCCCAACAGTATGATATCCTACCACCCACTCTGTCCCAACAGTCTGATATACTACCACCTCCTCTCTCCCAACAGTATGATATCCCACCACCTCCTCCCTCCCAACAGTATGATATCCTACCACCTCCTCCCTCCCAACAGTATGATATCCTACCACCCACTCTGTCCCAACAGTCTGATATACTACCACCTCCTCTCTCCCAACAGTATGATATCCCACCACCTCCTCTCTCCCAACAGTATGATATCCTACCACCTCCTCTCTCCCAACAGTATGATATCCTACCACCTCCTCTCTCCCAACAGTATGATATCCTACCACCTCCTCCCTCCCAACAGTATGATATCCTACCACCTCCTCCCTCCCAACAGTATGATATCCTACCACCTCCTCCCTCCCAACAGTATGATATCCTACCACCTCCTCTCTCCCAACAGTATGATATCCTACCACCTCCTCTCTCCCAACAGTATGATATCCTACCACCTCCTCTCTCCCAACAGTACGATATCCTACCTGCCCATCTGGTGATATGGCCGGCTGAGATCTTCACTGTTCCTCGTTCTGTTAGCTGACAAGTCCATATCCTGTGGTTGTCTTGGCCCTGTAGTTTTATTGACAGAGTCCGGCTACAGTCCTGTGTTGTTTTGATATCGAATCTGCAGTCTGTCTGTAGATCAGCTCCTGCCTCATTCACCCAGTGAAGACTTACTCCATCAGGATGAAACAAATCCAAACATTTCCCATCACCAGCGTGAAGGAAACAGAGGAGATTCACAGTGCTGCCGGGTCTCACGTCAGTCTGTGTGGGAATGACTGAAAAGACATGATGAAAAAAACAGGTTCCATTTTTTTTAAAGAAACCATTAAATGAAAAGAAACAGAACAAACAGAAGAAAAATAATTTCAACAATATTTCTTATTCTTGTGCTACTGCTCCTACTTCAGCTATGGTTTTCAGTACTCCTGCCGGGACTGTTACTTTTGGACGCCCTCTGCTGGCCGCTCTGTGCAATGACTTGCCAGGTGCCTCTGTTTGTCCCTGTGCGCTCTTTTTCCTGCCCTTCACCTGATCACCATTATTACCTGCATTGTTACCTCCTGTTTTCCTCCAATACTCAGTCTTTGTAGTTAGTCGTTCTGTGTATTTAGGTCCTGTGTTTGTGAGATTCTCTGTACCTGGCTGAGGAAGTCTGCCTTCTGAAAACTAAAATCCTGACCGTGTTAATTGTGACCTGCTTCTTGCCCAGTGACTTGGATTCGTTTGCGCTGTGGACCATTGGCTTTGACTTGGATTGGACTTTGTTTTTGAGACTGCTGCCTGACATTTCGATAAAACTCGGTTTCACCTCACTGGGTCTGCGATTGGGTCTGAGCCTGTCACCCTTAACAGTGATCCTAAAATCTTGCGTTAATGTGACATCTGTGGAGAAACGGAGCAGGGAGCTCTGTGTCCTTACTCCTGAGAACACGCAGATGCATGGTCGCCTTAGTTCCATCTTCACTCAGATACTTCCCACAGGTGTAGAGTCCAGCATCCTCCGTTCTAACCTCCTTTATGTGCAGAGAACAGTCTTGTCCCAGGTTCAGCCTCGCAGCTCTGTCTGCGTTCTCTGGGTGGATTTCCCCCCGAGAGACGAGCTGGACTTTGGTCGTGCTCATGTTTAAGTACGTCCACCCAGCTGAAGTGCAGTTAGAACGTAGTCCATTAAGACAAGGCAGAGTGACATCCTCTCCATTAGCAGCATACAGAGCGATGGCCTGTTCACTGACACCTGGTAAGACAATAATACTACTTTAAGAGCAATGACAGTTTTTTTTTTTTTTTTTATATGTGCATTGCATGCATATTCTTCCCACTATTTAGATTCAACCATTGGTGAAATAAGTGAGTATTTGTTGCCTTTTTAATCCATTTCTGAATTCATGAACAGTTTCTTACCAGTCAGGTAACCAACGCTGAGCAGGAACCAAAGGAGACGAAACATTTTTCTCAGTCTGCTCTATGGAGTCTTTGTACACTGAGCCTCTCAGAGAAAACTACAGCTTTATAAATACACCCAGCACAACTGTGGTCATGATATCAGAAAGACACACACACCAAGGCTGTTCAAATATAGATTGTGTGCATCATCTCCTCCCTGGACAAATGGTTATTTCTAAAAAGCCAAAGGAAACCACAGACAGTGTGTGAGTCATTGTTACGATTTTTTTTTTTTTTTTGTGAGAAACAGTGCAGTCTCTGCTGCTACCATAAATTAGCACCATTCATATGAAGAGTCTCTGAATTATTGTTTATGCTTTCTGTTTACTGTTTATTATGAGGGTTTTATTCCTC
>NC_044503.1:36898518-36901018 GCF_902362185.1 Chanos chanos | reverse complement strand
TGTGAGAGAGAGAGAGAGAGAGAGAGAATCTGAGTGTGGAAGAGAGAGACACAGAGTGAATAAATATGTGTGTGTGAGAGAGGGAGTGAGAGAGAGAAAGAGGGAGAGAGTGTATGTGTGTTGGTGTGTGTGAGAGTGTATATTTAATGAGTTATTTCTCATCCATATTGATGAGAACTGTGTTTACAACACAAAAGAATAAGATAAACAAACAACAATTCTCACTGAAGAAAACAAATCTCTGGAAATGGACAAGTTTTTATTATTACACTCACAGATGTCTGATACATAAAACTCTGACTGTACTTTATACACACACTTTTGTGTTTGTGCTTTTGAGTGTGTGTGTGTGTGTGTGTGTGTGTTTTATTTTATCTGACACAGAGACACTGAGGAGTTATCATAAACATAAAACCCTGCATAGAGGGGTTCAGTGAATGTGCAGCAGAATGTGTGTAAGTGTGTGAGTGTGTGTGTGTCAGAGGAGACACTGTAGAAGGACACAGTTCCAGACGACCAGTCCAGATACACTCCTAATGTGTATGTGTGTGAGGGGTGGTGAGGTATGACAGTTTCCTGATTATTATGACGGGCAGTGTAACTGTTACCAAAGCATCTCAGACTCCAGGAATTTTCATTGTTTCCAAACACACAGTCATCACTCCATCCTTTCCTCCTGATTCCTTTATATGTCACTGATATATCAGCATCTCCACTCCACTCAGTCTCCCAGTAACAGCGTCCAGTCAGACTCTCTCTACAAGTGACCTGCCACCACTTATCAAATCTCTCTAATGATCAGGATACAACTGATTCTCTCTCACATATGTCACCTTTCTGTTCCCCTCAGACAGAGAGAGTTGTGTGTTTGCTGTGTTTGGGTCCAGTGTGAGATCACAGGCATCTACAGAGAAGAAGAGAAATTAGAGGAGAAAGCATATCACACACTCTCAGCTCTGTGTGTATGTGTGTGTGTGTATTTGTGTGTGTGTGTTCGTGAGTGTGCGTGTGTGTGTGTGTGTTTGTATGTGTGTGTGCACTTACACTCTAGTAGTTCTTGTCGTTTTTTAATCCATGATCCATGATCAACACTGAAACAAAGAAAACACAGAACAGATCATTGATGAGAGTGCTGGGCGGTAACTGGAGGAGAGACTTTGTACTCTGCAATATGTGGACAAACAAATGTTTCAATGATTCTGAGGTTAAACGCTGCACAGACTCTCCCCATGTACCCCTGTTCTCTCTCTCTCTCTCTCTCTCTCTCTCTCTCTCTCTCTCTCTCTTTCTGACCCTTTCTATCTCTATTCATCCCTCCTTGACCCTTTCAGTCACTCACCAAATTCCAAGGAGTGTCTCCTCCCTTCAGGCAGAAACACCCCCAAAAGGATAGCAGCACCCCCCCCCCCCCCACACCCCCGTCTGCAAATCAGATCAAATGCCAGACTCCCTGCTATCCTACAGTTCAGCTTTCAGTTCAGCTTTCGGTCCACCGGTCCACTGCTGCCACCCTCAGATTATCCGGTGTCTGTCCTACCTGAACATGGCTGGACCTCCTCTTCTCCTTCTTTTCTCCCCTTTTCCTGTCCTCTCCTTCCCTCACTACCCCTCTTTTCTGTGTAAGTGACTCCACTACAACATCACTCAGGTAGTTCTTCTGGTTAAGCATGTCTCTTCTTGAGTAATGCCTCATATTCGCGTAGTTGTTCATTCTGTACCGTTTGAATTTGATCGCTGTAATAAACGTGTACGTTCATATTCTGGGTACATGATACATTATTTCCAGGTTGCTGAATGTGGTGATCCAGGACTTTAGTTAGCTATAGAAGTATTGAGTTTGAAGAGTATCACTGCACTTGCTACTTTAATGCTGTTGTTTATTATATGTAAAGGCTGGTGAAGAGTTATTTTGATTCATTTCTAGGTTCAGTGATCAGAGCGCTGAGCTGCAAATAGAGTTTTTCAGGATATCTGTAATGTCACTGGGTTCAGGTTCTGAAATAGGGTTATTGTTATGGTCATGTGATATTAGTGTTAAGCCCAGTATTCACAGGGAACCATTCACCAGAGTTTCCCTTTACCATTGGCAAGACAGGGCATTAATTCATTTCAACGAATTGAATGACTCCCAGTTTCCTGTAACTAAAGAATACCAGCCTAACCTATCCCTAACCTTCACCCTAACCCTAACCTTAAGTCTAACTGTCCAGAAATGTTTGGACACTTTTTCATTTGCAAATAATGACAATAAACTTCAGAAAAACACAGTTCACTTGGTGGGGAACAGCATTTTGTGTCTAACACTGATTTTGAGCCCCACACTGTGAGTGTGGAGTCAGGACGCAACCCCCAGCAGGCTAGATTTGCCTAACACACACACACACACACACGCACACATATGCACACACGCACACAGACACACACACGTGCACACACACACACACACACACACATGCACACATATGCACACACGCGCACAGACACACACGCACACGCACGC